>NC_083581.1:41806699-42110449 GCF_027579695.1 Neoarius graeffei
AGACCATTCTGAGCGATGCTGAAAAGTTTAAAGACAGCATTTTACACGAACCACCGTTGGAGCCAAAGGGGGGGTGATGTGTACCTTTACAAAAGTTTAAAAGAAGGACGCTCTAGCATGGATTTTCGGTTTGACCAAATGATTTGGAAGCAAAAGGGGTCAAATTTTCACAATATAAAAAAATACGGGGGGAAAGTACTGAAGCGCTACTATCACATCAGAACACTTAAGCACAACAACGGGTCAGCAATGTTTAAAAAGCATGTGTACACTTTGATGGATCCTGATAATTTGGCAGCAAATTTGTATTTAGTGCACTACCTGGGGGATGAAACAGTGTATGTGCCAATGAAGCATGGGAATGCAAAAATGGAGAGGGTTTTCGTTCCATCTAAAAAGCAGGTATTCACCAATATCCTTCAGAGAGATCATGGGCAATTCCCATCGAAAACCTATCAATCAACCTTAGCTGAAGCTTCCAATGAAAAATGTGCAACACATGCCTGTAAATTGTCCACGAAACCTTAAACAGGTGCAAAACACTGTGTATGCCAACCGAAATAGTCAGCGCATCTGTCGTGATGAACTTTTTGGTCTCCACGAATTGGCATACCAACTTCCAGGCTTTGTGTGGCACATTTCCAGTTTTCCAGACCTGCTGGTTTTTGGTGGTATGCCCGAGATGCTAGATTTGGCACGGGCCAACTTGGAGGAGGCAGTTTCTCACAGCTACCCACAACTAATAAGTTATGACACTACTTTTCAGATGGGTGACTTTTACATTTCAGTTGTGGCAATGAGAAACACTGCCTTAACCAATGACCCAGTGTTTCCCGTTGGATTTATGCTGCATGAACGGAAATTCATGCAGCATCATGAAATGTTTCTACAGGACATCCTAGGAAAACTTGGGATGGGCTCAAAGAAGCTAAGCAAAGTGCCTCTGGTAGTAGACAGGGAAAAGGGCATTGTTGGAGCTTTGAAAAAGACATTCCCCAATGTCAGTTTGGTCTACTGCAGGAATCATGTGTTGCGGGACATCGAATATTGGGTTAAAAAGCATGGGGGAACAAGGGACGATGTAAAGGTACTCAAAGACCAAATAGACATGCTGATAGATTCGGCCAGCAAAGAAAAATTTGAGGCTCAAATTGCCAAATTTAGGCTTGGGTGGTCAGAGGGTTTTTTAAATTACTTTGATCAGCATTTAAATTTGGACTTGAGTGAGAATGTGGCTTCATTCTACACCCAACAGTTTGCAGCTTTCAAAAACAAGAGTCCCACTAATAACATAAGCGAGGCAATGAACAAAATGATCAAAACGCAAAATGACTGGAGGGAACTTCCTGTTGACTGTATGGTCCTGTCTTTGTACTACATGCAGTCTTACTTTCTTTTTGAATTTCAAAGAGCCAGATTGGGGTTGGGCAATTACACAGTGAAGCATGGGGTGCCTCTTGCTCCCAAAGATGTGAAGATGCCCTCGTTTATACCTTTGGAGAGCATAATAGAAAGGGTTAGGTCTGAAACCAAACAGGAACCATCCAGAATGGACATACCGTCAGCCAGCCGATTAACACAGAACTCTCTGGCAAAGACGGTGGTAGAGATGGGCCTTGTGAGCCTGGATTCATCTGCGGGAGTATTTGTTGTCAAAAGTCCATCAAATGAATCGGTTCATGTGGTTCACAACACCTCAAATGGCACAAAATGTTCCTGTCCTAGCTCAGGGAAGTGTTTTCATTTACTGGCGGTGGAAATGGCTACTGGGCTTCATTTAGACAGCAAACGGACATACAGCCTTTCAATGATGCGCAAAAGGGGTAGAGGGAAAGAGACAAAATCTGGAAGAAAAAAAAACAGGACAAAAGATTTTGATTATACAGTTAATCCAGCCCCAGACTCTATCATTTCAAATCTGAAGTCCAAAATTCCCTCTAGCCTTAAAACAGAGGACAAAACACATGCTTCCTTACAGCAGGACAATATAGCAGGTCCAGAAGCAACAGCAGCATTACAGGAGATAGCCACTTTTGGACCTTGGATGCATACAGACCTCAATGAGCCAAATTGGTCAACAGTAGCTCCCAGAAGCCAGTGTCTAGCTCCAAAGACCTGGCTTGAGGGAGAAACTATTGAGCAGGCCATTGCAAGCTACATTAGTGACTGTAAGGTGTCAGACTCTGTTCTTTGCATGCCTACCTTTGTGTACCAAATGGCCGCAGTTTCCAGCTTTGGCCCAGTTTTACAGCTGTGTGCAGCACAAAAGGCTTTGAATTTTGACACCATCTTCATTCCCTTCAACACCGATGTGAATGGGCCTGGTTCACACTGGCTCCTTGCTGCAGCAGAGTTCAGAGAAAAAGATGTCCGTGTTTTCAACTCAATCCACAGCTTCAGAACAACAGAAAATGCCAGTACAACACTACTAAAGGTTGTGGCATGTATGTATACAGCAGCTGGAGAAGACTTTCAGGCGACTGACTGGACAGTTACTGATGTCATAAATGCCCCACAACAAAGCAATGGGTATGACTGCGGTGTTTTTGCCATTGTATATGCCTGTGCAGCAATTAGCAACTCACGCTTAGGGCCAGTTGACAGCCATAAGGCAAGACTGTGGGTTCACTCGCTTGTTGAAAAGTATAAGGAAGTGCAACACGGAAGGTCAGGCCTGTCACAAAAAAAGTTGTTGTGCTACAGAAGAAAAATGCAAACATATGACGCAGAAACAAGTGCCATGTGTGTTAGAGTGAGAGGGTATAACTCCATCAACTCAACTGACAGTGAGACTGTATGCTATTCCTCCACATGTAAGGGTGACGCTGCATACAACAATGAATACACTTTGTGTGTACTTTGTAGACGGTGGTTTCACCTTAACTGTGCAAAGCCAGCGGATTGTTTAGCAATTGCCTCCACTGACTACTACAAGTGTCTGATGTGTTCAAGCTGGTGTGTAAACTGTTCACAACATGTACATACTTTTTCTTGTGGTTATCCTCACAAAGATCTGACAAAGCTGTAAAGACAGAAAGAGAAAAAAAAGTTGTTTTTTTATGTAAATAGTTACTGAATGAAATAATCCACTTGTTTGCGGTTACAGTTAGGCTACACACAATGACAGGACAAAAGAAATCTACAGTAGTCAGGTGTCAATCTGTACAGTAGTCTGTAACACCATCTGGTCCCAGTACAACCCCCCCCCCCCCCCCCCCCCCCCCAGCTGTGTCTGATTGTTACTGCTGAGTAGTTAAAAAAAAAAAAAGCAGCAACCTGTTCACGTGGGCACCCAAAGATCCACCGGTAATGAATTTGAGCGGGTATGAATAAACTGGTGATATTAGCGTTTACATTTTAGTTTAGTTCATCCCTTTATCAAAAACAAGAGTCCGTCGCTACAATAAAATATATACTATGGTTCCGTAAAAAATGTCTAGATTAGAATTTTAAGTTTAACTATCAGAAACAACCAATTTATTTAGCTGTAGGCCTACGACTAATTGGCTTTGTGATTAATCTAAACCAACATTATGGGTGATTGCGACTTAAACCTTTGTTTATAAAAATGTAAAGAAAAATGTTTACCTCAGTGCCAGTCCTTTATCCAAACACTTGACGACTTCTGAACTTCTCCTCTGACGATGTGAACAGCGATCTGACCATCTGAGGTAAATTGTCCGAATGAGGCGCGTTAAAAGACCCCGCATCACCCCACTGGTGTGACAGCCAATGGGAAACTGTTACTAAGCCACAGAAACTTGCAAAAAAATCCAATTGGTTGTCTACATCAAAAAACGTTCATGAAGTTCTTTAAGCGCATATCCAACCTGTTGATTGCTTTCACAATTTCTGTTGATTGCTTTCACAATCTTTTCCTTTGTGTCGCAGTAAAAGTTATACCGTGACAATGCATTAAACACCTACAATAAATAAATGAAGTAGACGTAGGTTAGGGTGTAATTTCATAGGATTACAGAAGATGTTTTCTGACATTAAAAGTAGGCTACGTTAAGCTTTTTCCTTTTCGTAGGTGCAAATGGAAAGGAAAATGCTTAACGTATACTGCGTCCATAATATTTGGTTTTGGTTTTTTGATTTTTTGAGTGATGCGAGTGTGTATGACTAGAAATGTCCACGAGAAGTTTGGTGATGATTGATCGCTGTGTTCGGACATAACGCTATGTTAAGCCTTTTCCTTTCTTGGCCTATAGACGTCAATGGATAAATAGCTTAATGCTGACATCTTGGATTCTATTAGGACTTCGGCTTTGATTTTTTGGCAGCTGTCAGTGTAGGTAAAAAGGGGTTTCTGAGCAAAATTTGGCGATGATTGATGGATGTTTTCTGACATTAAAGTACGTTAAGCTTTTTCTCTATAGACCCTTTTCAGTCACGTGACCTTCGTAAATGCGACCACCATTTTGGACATGTAGCGGACTTCAGCTCGAATTGGTTTGAATGCGAGGAAGGCAACAAACGGAGAACATACAAGAAAAAGGAGCGCGATGCAGAAAATACCTTCGCTATCCAGCGACGTAGGGCATTTACAGGGCGAACAGAGGGAGAAATAACAACAGTAACGACACATTAGCAACGCCGTACAGAAATAACGGTTTATGGCACAGACCCTTTCGGTTCTTGCTCATCTAGCTGCTACAATGACTGCTTAGACTGCAACAATAATACCTAACACACATTTAAGTATCCGTCGTAAAGACGTGAAACTTGTCGAGTGACGAGTGTGTTCATTGATAAGCTAACACAATCTAAAAGTAGACATACCATCACACTGCCCTGGCGCTGTGTACAGTTTACCTTCTACGGTTTGTGCACTCACTATTTGCCATTACTTTCTCCAACCGTTGTTACAGATTACAGGGAACGGCCTGGATTTAAGAGAGGAATACATATTCCTCTTGTTTTGAACACTTATTTGTAGGCTGTGCTTAATTTGTAAAGTGGGAGGTCCCGGAGCGCAGAGGATGAGCGGCTCCGGTGCGGAAGAAAGGGGGGGAGGGGGGCGCGGCGCTGCGCTTCTGGGCATGTTTTGTAATAACACTGCAAATTAAGTTCATCTGCAGATATTTTGTGGATGTCGTTTCATGAGAGAAATCACCAACAAGACAGATATCAAAATCAGACATTAACACTAAATAAACTTGCATTTTTTTATTTAATTATTATTATATTTTTTTTTTTGTTACATAGTCAAAAGAGGTGTCGGATCACCGGATCCAGTGTAAATAGCTGCCGGAGCCAACGCCCGAGGTTCCGGAGCGCGCTCTGGCTTGCTCCCCCTCAAATTAAGCGCTGTTTGTAGGACACTGCCTCTGATCTGTCCTACAGTCTACCAACAGCAAAGGAACACAACGCTAGCTAATGTCGTTAGCTAATAGCTACTACAGAAGAACAAAGAGGTTACAATGGGTTATTTTAGCCTATTTGGTTACACACTCGCCGCCACAGAATGTTAACAGCAATGTAATGCCTTTTCTGGCTAATTTTATTCATCTTACCTCCAACAAAGTGGTCACTACACAAGCGCTGGTATGCCGAGGGCTGTCAATCTTTCCTGTTAATGGCTGCTATCCATCTTCTCCGTCGGGATCCGATAAAATGATAACCCTTGCCTTGTTTGTTGATGGTTACTACATCCAGGTACACAACAATATAGTGGCATGATGGAAGTCTTGCTGAAAATAAACACTTTCTTTGCTGCCATTCCTCAATGTTGGCTGTGGTAAACTACTGGTAGTACATGTCCAAAATGGCGGCCGCGTTTGTCGTGACGTCACGTGAAAAGGGTCTATAGTGGGCGCCTATGTAGAGAAAAAAGTTTCATGTTGACTGCGTCCACAAAAATGGGATTTCGGCTTTGATTTTCATAGAGATGGGAGACGGTATGAGTAGAGATGTGCAGGAGAAGTTTGATACTGATTGGTCGCCGTTATCTGACATTAACCTACGTTAAGCTTTTTCCTCCCCACAGACGCCTATGTAAATGAAAAAGCTTAACGCAGACTACATCCATAATATTTGGATTTCTGTTTAGATATTTAGTGTGGTCGTAGTGTGTATGACAAGAGATGTGCAGGAGAAGTTTGATACTGATTGGTCGCCGTTATCTGACATTAACCTACGTTAAGCTTTTTCCTCCCCATAGACGCCTATGTAAATGAAAAAGCTTAACGCAGACTAAGTCCATAATATTTGGATTTCTGTTTTGATATTTAGTGTGGTCGTAGTGTGTATGACAAGAGATGTTCATGAGAAGTTTGGTGATGATTGATCATTGTTTTGGAACATTAAGCTACGTTAAGCTTTTTCACGTTAAGCATTTTAGGATGTCCCCGGTACGGGAATCAGCTCACTTTTCCCCCAATTTATTCTGTATCCTGAAAATGAGCTAAACAATTCAATTGTCTCCAGTAGAGCAGGCATTGAGGTTTATGGCTTTGTGATAAAGGTCAAAATGTCGTCCGCATAAAGGTTCCAACGCAAGCGCAAATAGCAAGGGGGTGAGCGGGCACCCTTATCTAGTGCCTCTGTGAAGGTTAATCGAATCTGAAATTGTCTGATTAGTGAGGATTCTGGCGTTAGGATTCGAATACAGTAATTTTATCCATGAGATGAATTTTGTTCCCAGTCCAAATTTCCCTAGCACAGCATATAGGTCTGGGAACTCTACACAATCAAAAGCCTTTTCAGCATCTAAGCTTAAAATGAATAAGTCCTCCTTTGGATGTCTGGGCAAATATAGGATATTAAAGAGGCGTCTAACATTATGAAACAAGTGTCTGTCTTGAATAAATCCGGTCTGGTTGGGGTATATCAATTTGGTTACAAGGGGGCTGAGCCTTGATGCCAGTGTCTTGGCAAGGATTTTCAGATCAGAATTTAACAGTGACACTGGTCTGTATGACCCCACCTGCTCTAGGTCCTTCCCCTTCTTCGGTATAAGTGTGATGGTAGCCTCATTCAGTGTCTGTGATAGTTTACCAACCTCTAGGGATTTATTGTACATCCTGAGTAGAAATGGAGTTATTATGTTGGCAAACTTTTTGTAAAACTCGTTGCATATCCCATCCGGTCCTGGGCTTTTGCCATTTTTTAGGGAATTTATCGTTCTTCTTATATCTCCCTCTGTAATATCTGCTCCCAAAGAATTCTGGTCTCTCTCTGATAATGTTGGTAATTGACATGCGTCTAAGAACTGTTCCATAGCTTCTGGTACATATGTTTGAGAGCTGTACAATAACTCATAGAACCGGCGGAATGTGGTGTTAATATCACTGTGCGAGGTGACAGAGATGCCAGCCTCTGATTTTATCTTATGAATAGCTCTGTCAATTTCCCTTTTCCGCAGCTGCCTTGCTAGCAATTTGTGAGGTTTATCCCCAAATTCAGAAAAAGGTCTGCTTAGTAAGCGTAAAGGCTCTAAATATTCTTTCAGAGAGTATCGTATTAAGCTGGTATTTAAGAGCTGAAACTTTATTATGCTTCTCTGCAGAAGGTTGAACAGCATTTTCTGCATCTAATTTTCGTATCTGTTCTTCTAAGTCTACCTGCTTTTGATTGTTGTGTTTCTTTTGTGAGGACTGATAGGAAATTATACACCCTCTTATATATGCTTTGAAGGACTCCCATAAGAGAACTGGTGAAATGTCTTCCTTATCATTAATCTCAAAAAAGCATCTTATGTGAGTCTCCAAATAATCACAAAATTGTTTTCTTGTCAGCAGCTGGGAATCAAGCCTACAGGATCTAAAATTCTTTTTCACCTCAAGCAGTTTCAGTGAGACCGAAACTGGACAGTGGTCTGAAATTATTATATTATGGTATTTGGCATTATTAACCCCAGATAGAAGCTTACTGTCTAACAAAAAGAAATTGATTCTGGAATACACATTATGGACCCGAGAGTGAAATGAGTATTCTCGGCCTGTTGCATTCAAGACTCTCCATACAAGGGCGTAACCATGGTATAAATATTGGGGGGGTCCAAATTTGAGCCCTTCCCAAAATATTTTTAAGTGCATTTCACACAATTTTCATATGGGCCTATTGATAAAGATGTGCTTATCTAGAACATTTTTTTGATGAATACAATTACCAATGAACATGTTAACATTTATATCTTGTTTTTTTTATTGTGTATCAGGCAAAACACAAAACAACAGAATGTGCAACTGCAAAACATGTAACGCAATACAACATACAAAAAACATGTAAAACATTGCATGAAAATCTGTCACACCAGAGCTAGTCACACACACACACACACACACACACACACACACACACACACACACACACACACACACACACACATGCAGAAATGCCAAATTGCTACAAAAAAAATGGCTACCAAAGCAATAGAAAGGAGCATTACCCTGGTTAATAGGTCAAAACAACATAGAACTTTGTAGAAAATATATTGACTTTATCTAAATAAATGGCCCAAAAATATGGAGGGGTTCAAGAATAGAGGGCTACCACGTGACGTCACCGTACCACGAGATTTTGTTAGGGCGCCATATTGGAAGACCTCAAGTACATACATACATACAATATAAAACAAACTATGAGCGAGAGTGAAGTGACACGATGGCTGATAATTCTGGTTATGTGAGTACATTACCAGTTGCAGAAAGGGCACGGTATGTGGAGAAACTCGCTGTGATTGATGGGTTTGACCCATATGATAAGACTCGGGGCAAGGGAGAATGGAAACATAAGGAGGACCGGACACCAATTCTGCCATCTGTTTGCTACCCAGACATTGTAAACTATTTGTTGTTTACACCCAGTGCCTACACTGCTGATGACTTGAAGGCCTACAAAGGGCTACAGGCTTACAATTATGTTGTTAGTGGCTTGGTTCGTGATATTACAGCTGTTATTAAGAATAACCTACACATAGTTATGGCCAAGGTAATCTTGTTGATATTTATCTTTTAATAATATATCTTTTCAGTTGAAAAATTAATACTTTTTTTCCTATTAAGGTATCCATAATTTAGGTTAATTTATCCAAATTATACATATGTATTTATGATATATGCCTACACAACAACTATGCTTTATTTATATAATAGGAGGGAGAGCAAGCCCCAAACCATCCTAAATTATTATTATTATTATTATTATTATTATTATTATTATTAAATTGTAGAAGTCTGGGAGGCTTGCTCCTCATACAGTTATCAACTTGGGGCCAATTTAGCATGTTTTAAATCTGAATTTCTTGCGTTTGCTTACCTCAAAGTGTCCGCAGATCATGCACAGACTTATCCATTATATCCACAGTTTTTTGCCAAGTCTCACACAGGTTTCTTTCAAGTCTACTGTTGGGCCAATAAATCATAAATAAAACAGCTCAGATTTGTTTGTTTAAGTCGTTTGCCACTCCACTTTATTCTCATGGGTTCACATACCGCTGCCGTTATTTCCCCCTAATCACGAGTTTGTTGGTCTTCCAAAATGGCGCAGGGTCTGTTTACTTCCGGTTTCGGGTGACGTCAGTGAAATCCCTCTATTGTTTTGGGATAAAGCATTGGCAGTGGGAGGGGTATTCAATGAGAATCTCAGTTCAGTCTCATGCGGATTCGCAAGTGCTGTGGTGTATTGTAAGAGATCAGCTTACATTTCGATTTCATTCATTACATACGGTTTCTACCAGCTTTTTTAGTTTGTATCCAAACTGGGCTGGGCAGACACTGTGCGATTTTTGGCCCGATTTTGACACGATTTTCACTCGTGCGACTATTTTGGAGATCGGGCCGATTTTTGGCTCAATCGTGCGTCTCGGATCGTGTAGTATACATGGGGTAACGACAAGCAATTAACACCTCACGACCTCCTCCCGATCGATCGGATGAAAATCAAACATGTTTGAAATCCTGGTCGCCCATCGTGAGGCTATCGCACTGTTGAAGCAGTGTCACAAGCCGATTTACCTCAACCTGTCACACTGCACATGTGCGAACACAGATACGGAAGAAAAAACAAACACTGAGCAGCACTTCCGGTCTCCTCTTCTTCTTCACGTAGATGGGATTTATGGCTCTTTGATGGGATCCGCATCTTTGTGATCCGTTCTTTGAAAAGAGCCGTTCAAAAGACTGGCTCATTTGGCTCTTTTTTAAAATATTTATTCAGTTTTAAGAAGACAGCGTCTAAAGAAGCCACATCCCTCTGCTTAGACAGTGACATCAATATTTCTGGACATACCTTTTATATAAAGCAACCTAGACTTACATTACTGTAACCCCTAAACGCTCATAAATAACCATTAAAAAACAATGAGGGCTTCAATGAATGTCCATGCAGAACGGCTTTTCTGTAAAAAAAAAAAAAAGACCCCACTCAAGAACATAGTTATCAAGAACGCAAGAATATTTTATAGAAAAACACTTGTTTTACAAAAATATTTAAGTCTGAGATACAAAACAGATAAATAAATAAAATACATAAAAATGGAACAAACAAAATGACGATGTGAATAAATTAAATGAACGTCCGTGCAAAGTAGTTTTCCCACAATATTATCATTAATATCACACAACATTATAAACTATCTGAAACACAGTACAGAAAAAGAACGACAGAAAGAACGGCTCCCCCAGCTCGAGACTCGGTTCTCATCGTTCATGCCTAGGAGCCGTTCAAAAGAATCGGTTCGTTCGCGAACGTCACAACACTATATCACGTTGCAGTTCCGGATACAAGAATCTGGAAGTATGGAAGTACAGTGTGAGCAGTCAGATCGCATCCGAGCATCGGATCGTATAGTGTGAGAACAGGAATCATAAGCTGCGTGCTGTTTACCCCTGCGATTCACTCGTACAGTGTGAGCAGCAGCTGAATACCACGATTGAAAAAATCGCACAGTGTCTGCCCAGCCACTACGGCGTCATGGGCTGACCTAAGTGCACAATCATAGGGGGTGGTCGCAAAGTTTTTTTTTTTGTTTGTTTGTTTCTCTGTGCTTCCTAAATTGAAAGTAAATCGGACATAAGTGAAGGATTCATTATATAGCCATGGTTCAGGATGGCATATTATTTGTCTCATATTGATTTAATACGCCAAATATTGGCAGAGGTGGAAAGTAACGAATTACATTACTCGCATTACTGTACTTGAGTAGCTTTTTTGTGTACTTATACTTTTTCAAGTAATTTTTAAAGAGTGTACTTTTACTTTTACTTAAGTATGTTTTCTTTTAAGTAGTGTACTTCGGTACATTTTACATCACAACCGTTACTGAGTAAAATAAATAAATAAATAAATAAAAAATAAAAAAAGCCTAAAATGGAGAAGGGGAAATGCGTTCTGGAAATGAATCACGGGAAGGACAGTTGTCGCGCGCGCGAGTCTCACACAGAAGATGGCGGACATGCACCGGCGCTTTGGGCGGGGGGCTCAAGCCCCTGGGCCACAGCCAATCAGGGGCCTTGTAATATTAATAAAATAATAAACTGTCGGAATCGTGGGCCTACATTAATGTACGGATAGAAATAAGGTTAGAAATAAATGAACACACAGTAGCCTGCTGTAAGAGACATGGTGGATGTGGTTCGCGAAACGAACACCCACAACTGTACCAGAATAAAATGTAACAAAATGTAACGTCACGCACGAAAGCACGCCAAAGACTGCAGACTACTGAGACACAAATTTAGAGGCTTTGAAAGATGAAGCGTTCACATGTTAGCGGGGTGCATAAAAGGAAAAAAAGAGAGATGCAGGTAATGATAGAATCGTTGCCTAAAGTCACAGACTTTTAGGATCACCAATCTGTTCAGAATATCAGCTACTTATCAGTTATCAGCCTACCAGCAGCTAGGCTATGTGCAGCTAGGCTAGATATGCTATGATCTGTCCAACAGTAAAATAGATCAGTTGTGATTTGAATACGTGTTGTGTGATTTGAACTTATACGAATTTACCACTGTCTTAGTAGTAAATCCTCATAAATATAAGGATAAATCCTTATAAGGATTTATAAATAAATATATATGCCATGTATGATTTACTCCTGAAAGTGGCCCCTTTTGCATTTTCCTCATACAAATTTTTTATGAAAATCTAGTATGTATGAAGTATGAACATTGTGCATGGTTTTTACAGATAATGTGTATGATGAATTACACCGTCTTTGTATGCTTCATGTAATGTTTGTAGTTTTAAATTATATTTTACAGTTTAAAATGTATATGCCTTTTATATGTAAATCCACACAAACATATATGTTTTTGTTTGAATTGTGGATGTATCGTAAAGGTATTCTATGATGGCTCTCTATGTTTTTTATATGTCAACCTACTGAAAAAGACAGGTTTATTGTATGACTTCTTTAGGTTTATAGATGTTTTTATATGTCGATCAATTACTATAAATGTAAAAATAGAAGAGTTTTTTTGGAATGAATTGTTCAGGTTTATCTATGTTTTTAAAATGTCAACCAATTACTGTCAATGTAATGTTGACATATAAAAAACATAGAGAGCCATCATAGAATACCTTTACGATACATCCACAATTCAAACAAAAACATATATGTTTGTGTGGATTTACATATAAAAGGCATATACATTTTAAACTGTAAAATATAATTTAAAACTACAAACATTACATGAAGCATACAAAGACGGTGTAATTCATCATACACATTATCTGTAAAAACCATGCACAATGTTCACTTCATACATACTAGATTTTCATAAAAAATTTGTATGAGGAAAATGCAAAAGGGGCCACTTTCAGGAGTAAATAATACATGACATATATATTTATTTATAAATCCTTATAAGGATTTATCCTTATATTTATAAGGATTTACTACTAAGACAGTGGTAAATTCTTATAAGTTCTTGACTGTTTTTTTTCGTATGGGATATAATCCTGTTAGTATAATAGCATATTTCTATGGGGATAATAAAATGTCTAAAACAGCATCTACTGAAGAAATTGATGAAAAGATTGTAGCCTATAATGTTCACAGTTCAGGCAGCAGACAGAGTAAGCATACTGAGGGGAATAGCAATACAAAGCTAGCGCAGATCCACATTTCTCGCTAGCTGTGTTGGGTGTGTTGTTAACCCGTGTGGATTTAAGTGAAATACTTGAGAAGTTCTGTGGTCAAAACAACGTTTTAAGGTAAGGACACTTGATTATTACTGTTTGCCCGCCGTGGCTTGTTGTTGACGAAAGGCCCACGTGATTTTGCCTTATGCAGCTACTGCTAGCGTCATGCTTTGAACTAGGTTAAGCTCATTTGCGCTAAAGGATGGGTTTATTGAAGGACTTTGATGTAGCTAGTTTCTTTTTAAAAAATCGTATGCTCAAAACAGTATGCCCGTGTTCATCATGTTTAACTTTTTTCTTGATGGAGTGCGTGAAATATTGTTGCAAGTGGTATTTCGATGCAGTCATGTCAAAAAGGCAGTTGAATGCACGGTCTTATTCAAGGAGAAGGAAGACTTGCATGATGCTTGAACATAGATCGGTAAAATAGACCCTAGTAGGACTCGGTTTCGTGTATTTCGGTCTGTAGAGTTATGAGTTTGGCCGCTGTCCATGGTGTTTACGTTTCATGTGGCCGCCGAGCCAAGTACCTTGACTTGCAGTGAATGTTTGTTTTCATGCCGCCAAGCTATTTTTATGTATTTTATTTTTTAAAAGGCCTTGTCTGTAGGTGTGTGTGTTTTATGCTTACACATAGGTCTACATTATCGCGCACACACGCTTGTGTGGTTATCTCTGGCCATGCCCCTGCGTGAACGTTACGCAGTATCACTGTCCTGTCCGTGGTAATAATCAGAACCGGCTCTGTAATGATAATGCGCACGTTCTTCTCTCCCTCTGTGGTCGGATGTGTTGAGCGATGTGAGCGTGGGCCTTGCGCAGCTACGCTGAGCCAAACGTAACCTATCGTAGGCTTCTAGGCTAATTACGCGCTTACACTGTAAATGCTTGACACGTATTGCAAATAAAATAAGAGTGTTTTCCTGGCCAATGGTAAGGGTAGGGTTGACAGGTAGCCTATGAGGGGCCTAGCCCCTGGGCCACGGGTGTTGATAAAGCGCCCCTGCGGACATGGAGGAGACCGAGGAACCTGTGGTGGACAACCCTGCAGAAAACGCAATTTCTTCCAGTAATGAAGTGCACCCCTGGCCCTACATACGTGATCACTTCAGCTTCGTAGAGAAAAGGGGTGACAGTTTCATTATGCAATGCAGATTATGTGTGCCCAAGAAGACAACCATTGCAGCATACAAAAATTCGACGTCTAATCTGCGCAAGCATGTTGAGGTAAGTATTGTCATTGGCATAATGTTTCCTTTCCATAGTAAAACCGACAATAGGCTGGTTATATTCCAAAAATAGTGGATGGCATTGCTAATGTTGAAGTAGCAACCTGTTGGTACTGTAACATAACGGTAACTAGTCTGTTACTTGGTTGGCTAATCATGCAAGCAAGTTAGCTCGCCAACCTGACGTGATCAGTCCTCCTACCATTCTACATCCAACAGGCCAGAAAGGAATACTAAGCAAAACAAATAATGTTTGAATTGAATTGTTCAATAACACACAGTGCACACAGGCAAGCTACGAGATTTCGGTGCAACATTTCACTTTCATATTTCGTGTACAATGCTTTGTGTGTGGTCAGGGCGATGTAAACGACATGACTGTGTGTATTGACCTTTTTTGTTTGTCTCAGTTTTAATGCAGCATTATCCTAAGCATTCAATTTGATACACTTCCTTTAAATAAAACATCTGGGTTGAGATGTACATATATCCTTGTTTCCTCTTCTTTTTCATTTTTGCACAACACAATGGAGGCAGAAAACACCCATTGTTAAAAGTAACATTTTACTTTTACTCAAAGTACATTTTAAATGATCTACTTTTTACTTTTACTTGAGTAGATTTTTTGTCTGGTAACTTTACTTGTACTTAAGTAAAATTTCATCAGAGTAACAGTACTTGTACTTGAGTATAATATTTTAGTACTCTTTCCACCTCTGAATATTGGGGGGGACAGATTGGTACTTTCCCAATATTGGGGGGGACATGTCCCCCCCAGTGCCTATGGTGGTTACGCCCATGTCTCCATACATCGACCAAATTGGTGTTCTTGATAAATTAATTCAAGAAATTGGATACGTTAGGTTGAACTAGTCTCTTATTTGATGATCTGTCTAAATAGGTGTCTAAAACCAGATTAAAATCACCACCTATGATCAAGTTGGTACTAGAGATGTCTGGTATCAGGTTAAAAGCTTTCCTAAAAAATTCTGGATCGTCCCAGTTTGGTCCATACACATTCAGCAATGCAACTGGGATGGAGTGTATCTCTCCTGCAACCAGAATATATCTCCCTTCCTTATCAGCTATAGTACACTTGCGTAAAAAAGGAACCCTTTTACTAATTAATATGGCCACTCCCCTCGCCTTGGCTGAAAACCTGGAGTGATACATCTGACTTATCCATCTAGCTCGAATTTTATTACAGTATGTGCATCATTTTTCAAATGTGTCTCTTGTAAGAAAATCACATCTGCTTGCATCTGTCTCAAATGAGATAGTACTTTTCCACATTTTACTGGCTCATTAACTCCATTTACGTTCCATGAACAGAAAATTAGATTTTCCGTCAATCCTATGTCTCTCTCTCCTGTGCTTGTCTGTGCAGTCATGGTGACAGGACATTCACCAAGTGTAGTCTTAATGTGACATCTTTATCCCTTAAACATTGTGATCCAAGTAGCACTTTAACCCAACCTACCCTTGTCTCATTACCCACCACAAACAAACCCCATGACAAAAAGAAAAAGCCCATCTCCCACTGGGCCATATCTTTATCAAGAAAAATGTTCTTATTCTCCCTCCTACTCCTAGCTGTGTAGCTCTGCAGTTATGTAAACGATCCAAAACCATAATGAACTGTGGCTATATTGAACAATAAAGAGGGGGAGATGTTCATAATCAAACAGCAAACAAGAAACGTAAACACAGTAAAGTTCTCCACTTAGTTGCCCTGTCAGATCGGGTTAATATATACATATAAAAGCTACATGAAATGAAATTGGGAGAGACTCTATCACTGTTAACCATTCGGTCAAAAAACAAACAAAACAACTCCGTTGTAGTATTAACTTGTTAGCCTACAGGTGGAAGTAGAACCGTGTATAATGCAATGGCATAATTCTACTGTATTAACAATAATATCAATTGTAATTCTAAATCTGAGCACAGACTTGCGGCAGTTGCCGTGATTTCTGGTCATCTGTTCAAGGCACCAGCTCAGTCCTCAATCTCAGTTCCTCTATGAGAACGAAATATTAACAGCATCTGGATCTGTTATTTGAAGACCTCACCCTCGTACTGCTGAGCCGAAGTGTTGAGCGGCATACTGGCGAGCTTCTTCTGGATCTGTGAAGAGCCTCTCCGACCCATTGTAAGTCACTCATGGTTTAGCAGGATAGAGAAGTCCGAACTTGACTCCAGGTTTGTCATGTAGCATCCTTCTGACTGGGGTGAAAGCAGCTCGGCGTCTGGCGACTTCGGGTGGAAAATCTCCGAAGATCTGTATCCGCCGGCCTCGGAATGTTAAGTCTTTGATAGACATCACCTTCTGTATTATATCTTCAAAAATGTGGCAATAGTGCAATCTTGCGATGAGATGTCGGGGGGGCTCATTATCGCCAGGTCGTTTTCGCAGGGCTCTGTGGGCTCGGTCTATGACTGGTACATCCTCGAGGTTTAGCGCTTCTTTTAACAGCCGAGCCACAAACTCCCTCGGTTTTTGCCCGTTTTCTTCCCCTTCTTTAACTCCAGCCACTCTCAGATTTTGCCGTTTCGAGCGACCTTCCAGATCAAGGCATTTCTCTGAGAGTGAATCAACTTGCCCAGAGAGTCTCTTAACTTTATCTTCCAACTCTTGTATTGTGTCCGATGTGTCATTAGCAGCGTCTGCTAGCTCTTTCAAGGTTTGGGTTTGCAAGCCCATTTCGGCTTTAAGCATTGATATTGCTGTGTCATTCTTGGTTCTCAATGTAGCTATCTCCCCTCTCAAGGTGGTGGTTACCTCAGCAATCTCCGCCTTGATCTTGTTACAGATTTTGGACTTCACGAGCGCTAACTCTGGGTGGAGTGTTGTTATAACTTTTAGCACGTCGTTGCTATCCGCTTGGTGGGCGTTGTCTCCGGTCCTAACCTCCGTGGTCGAGCCCGAGGCTTCGTGTTGGCCTGTCTCGTCATTGAGGTCGAGTTTTGTAGTAACTTTTCTCGGCATTTTCCAGGCGTCTCCTTTGGCTCACAACTTTCTAACCTTAAGCCTTGACGGTTTTTCCTGAGTTTCATTTATGTGGTTTTGCTATATTGGCGTTTTTAATTAAAATCAGCCAGAGCAACCAGTGAGTGCGTCCTACTCGCTCATCGCTCGACCAAATTATAATTTTGATAATCAAGGGCTGTAACTCTGGTAAAATGTGGCCAAGTTTAATGAAATTAGAATATGCATATTATCAACATATAACAAAGAATCCTGCCAAGTTTCATGAAATTCCTCCAAAAATTGTGAGAGGAGTTGATTTCAGAAAGTGAGAACCCTTCCCGGGATGGACGGACGGAAATCACCACGACATAATCCCCCCTCGGGCCTTTTGGCCGGCGGGGAATAAAAATGAGAAAAATCCAACCTTTAATTGAAATAAATTAATTCAGAGAAAAACAAATCCCTCATCAAGAAATAATTATTTGGTTTACGATGAACTGTGGGGGGGGGCACGGTGGTGTAGTGGTTAGCTCTGTCGCCTCACAGCAAGAAGGTCCGGGTTCGAGCCCCGTGGCCGGCGAGGGCCTTTCTGTGCGGAGTTTGCATGTTCTCCCCGTGTCCGCGTGGGTTTCCTCCGGGTGCTCCGGTTTCCCCCACAGTCCAAAGACATGCAGGTTAGGTTAACTGGTGACTCTAAATTGACCGTAGGTGTGAATGTGAGTGTGAATGGTTGTCTGTGTCTATGTGTCAGCCCTGTGATGACCTGGCGACTTGTCCAGGGTGTACCCCGCCTTTCGCCCGTAGTCAGCTGGGATAGGCTCCAGCTTGCCTGCGACCCTGTAGAACAGGATAAAGCAGCTAGAGATAATGAGATGAGATGAGATGAGATGAGATGAGATGAGATGAGATGAGATGAGATGAGATGAGATGAGATGAGATGAACTGTGGGAACTTCATTTGGTTTGTGTGTTCCCTTATCTTTCCCATGTTGATAGATGACTAAAGGAATTTGGCCTCTGTGTCACCTTGTATTTGTACCCCAGGTAATCAGGAAGTCATGGATTGCAGCTTGAAAGTTCCTACACATTCCAATCAAATAAAAAATGTACAATTGTAATGGGAAACATGCTTCACTTACATTGTGTTTTACTATAATTTCCAGGAGTGCCAATAAAAGTGCCACATGTGCTTCTGTTGAAAATAATTATTTCTTGATGTGGGATTTGTTTTTCTCTGAATAAATTTGTGGCAGCAAAGGTGTGGTTGAGTGTCAATGGTGAACGGTGAGGAGTCAGGTTGAACCAGCGGGTAACATGTGACCAGTTACACCTGTGTTTAATTACTGGCTGTCTATTAATGTGTGTCTCTGTGTGCCTTTCAGATAGCCAGAAACGAGAGAGAGAAAGAGAGAGCTGGGTTCCCCAACGTGTGTGGCGTGTTAATGTGTGTGTTAGTCATCACTGAAAAGTTAAAGTGAAAATAAGAGTCCACCTTGAATTGCAGTGTCTGTCTCCATGTTCCTCATTGCTTCAACATAAAGATCTGCTATAAAATTTATTTTAATTAAAGGTTGGATTTTTCCTCATTTTTCAGTGTGAGCTGAAGTTACTTCACCAAAAAGTGGATTTTTTTTCTAACCATTTTTACTAGTCTTTACAAGGGGTGCCAATAATCATGGAGCGCACTGTACATACATGTAAAAAAAATTGTAATGCTTTACCTGTGAATTTGATACAGTGATCTTCAATTCCTTCATAACACACATTTCCTAAATTGTTTTCTCCAACACAAAAGTAAGCCTGTTTCCCACTGGGATGCAGGTCTGCTCACCCCAGTTCCTTAAAAAATGGGATATTTTCCAAAATGCAATAAAAACAAAAATCTGTGATTTGTTAATTAATGTGAACCTTTATTTAACTGACATGTACAAAGAAGAGATTTTCAATAGTTTTACTGATCAATTTAATTGTATTTTGGAAATATAAATGAAGTTAGAATTTGGTGCCTGCAACACACTCAAAAAAAGTTGAGACAGGCGTTATTACCATTGTATTACATCACCTTTCCTTTTAATAACACTTTCTTTATCATATGGGAACTGAGGATACTAATTGTTGCAGTGTTGCAGTTGGAATTTTTGTTCATTCTTGCTTGATACAAGACTTAAGCTGCTCAACAGTCTGGTCACCATTGTCTGATTCTCCTCTTCATGATTGGCCATACATTTTCAATAGGAGAGAGCTCTGGACTGGCAACAAGCCAAGCACATGCTCTCTGTGTCTATGAAGCCATGCTGTTGTAGCCCATGCAGAATGAGGCCTGGCATTGTCCTGCTTTTGTCAGTTAAACCAAGCTTCACGTGAATTAACAAATCATAGATTTTTTTTATTGCATTTTGGAAACTATCCCAACTTTTCGGGGCGGCACGGTGGTGTAGTGGTTAGTGCTGTCGCCTCACAGCAAGAAGGTCCAGGTTCGAGCCCCGTGGCTGACGAGGGCCTTTCTGTGTGGAGTTTGCATGTTCTCCCCGTGTCCGCATGGGTTTCCTCCGGGTGCCCCGGTTTCCCCCACAGTCCAAAGACATGCAGGTTAGGTTAACTGGTGGCTCTAAATTGAACATAGGTGTGAATGTGAGTGTGAATGGTTGTCTGTGTCTATGTGTCAGCCCTGTGATGACCTGGCGACTTGTCCAGGGTGTGCCCCGCCTTTCACCCATAGTCAGCTGGGATAGGCTCCAGCTTGCCTGTGACCCTGTAGAACAGGATAAAGCGGCTAGAGATAATGAGATGAGATCCAAACTTTTCTGTAAATGAGGTTAGTACATTACCATCCATTATCTGTAACTGCTTATCCTGTACAGGGTCGCAGGCAAGCTGGAGCCTATCCCAGCTGACTATGGGCGAGAGGTGGGGTACACCCTGGACAAGTCACTAGATCATCTCAGGGCTGATATATAGAGACAAACAACCATTCACACTCACAGTCAATTTAAAGCCACCAATTAGTAGGCCTGTAATGATAATCAATAAATCAATTAATCGCACGATAACTTTTAATGAGCTCGATAACTTTTCCGGCCACGATAATTTCTATTTGCATGCTTGTTTATTTTCCTCGTCTCTCTCCCTCTCTCTCCCAAAGAGACTGAATGTCAAAAGGCTTCTATCGGTCTCTACTGACTCCTCTCGTTTCCAGGTCTCCAACCTTTTTTCCTCTGAGAGCTACTTTTACAAAATAAAAATGGCCGAGAGCTACTCATGTTTTGTAACATTTATTCTCATCGCTCATTTCGAAGAAACAAACTCAATAAGCTTTCTTTTCCTGAACATTTACGGTACAATATGTTACTGTCCACATCTCACATTCTGTATTAAAACATCACAAAAATATTATTATTATCGTTGTTATTATTATTACTACAAATACAGATATTGTTACTTATTCACTTATCTATGTCCATGTCCCTGTATCACACTTCACAAAACTATTTACATGCACCAAGACATCTGAAAATGAAATGTTATCATGGATCACTTACAATTTCTACAAACCAAGAATCAAAAACTTTACCCAACAAAAAACTTTGGAAAGTCCGGGTCCGCTTTGCAGTGTGCAATAAATCCGGAGTGACGACCTGTCATTGCAGGTGCTCCGTCAGTTGTAACAGACACCAGCTTTTCAATAGGGATCTTTTTTCCACAAAGTAATCCTTTACTGCGTTATAAATATCAACTCCCCTGGTTGTAGTTTTCAATGGGAGTAAGGTCAAAAACTCCTCTTTGGAGGAAAAGTCGTCAGACACCATCCGAATGAAAACAGCCAGCTGGGCTGTATCACTGCGGTCCACAGACTCATCGCACTGAATAGAGAACCATTTGCACTTGTTCATGTCCGATTCCAGCTGTTTTACCGCATCCGCAGACAGCGCAGACACTCTCCTTGCCATGGTATTGGCATCAAGCTGTACATCGGCAATAGCAGACAAAATTTCCTCCTTATTTTTATGGTCCCTGAACAACGTTTCAGCCACCGCGGTCATGGCCTCATTTACGATCCCGCCATCGGTGAACGGCTTTTTCCGCTTCATTAAAACGTGCGCCACTTTAAACGAAGCCTCTGTTGCTGAATTGGCCTTCTTCGCCGGTTTGGTGAACAGAGACTGTTGCCGTTGAAGCGTTGTCTTCAGCTCCGTTATCTTGTCTTTTCGTAGACTGCTACCCGCAGGAATGTCCCGCGAAAAGTTGCCGTGGACTTTGGTGAAATGGCGCTCCACATTACATCTTTTACTGACGGACACGCTGGCACCGCAGATCAGACACACACACTTGTTTCTGTTGTTAGTTTGCACTTTTTGTTTACAAAGGTCCTAACTGGCAGTTTGTTTTCCCTGTCTGAGCCTAATGTTTAATATCTTTTAAGGGCAATTTTGTTACAGAGACTTAATAATCCATTTTATTTATTGTTTTGGTTGTGTTTGATTTTTATTCAAGTGCAGTTTTTTGTTAAGTCCTTGCCGTAAGCCAGACTACATTAGGCTATATCCCTTACGAAAATCTACCATGGTTTACTATGGTTTTACCATGGTTTTTATGTAGTAACCATGGTTATACTATGGTTTTTATGTAATAACCATGATTCTACCATGGTATCTCATGGTTATTCTAAGTACTATGAACCAACCATAGTATTACTATGGTTCATCCATGGTAGTAACCATGGTTCTACTATGGTATTTCATGGTTATTCTAAGTATGAACCAACCATAGTATTACTATGGTTCATCCATGGTAGTATCCATGGTTCTACTATGGTATTTCATGGTGATTCTAAGTACTATGAACCAACCATAGTATTACTATGGTTCATCCATGGTAGTAACCATGGTTCTACTATGGTATTTCATGGTTATTCTAAGTATGAACCAACCATAGTATTACTATGGTTCATCCATGGTAGTAACCATGGTTCTACTATGGTATTTCATGGTTATTCTAAGTACTATGAACCAACCATAGTATTACTATGGTTCATCCATGGTAGTATCCATGGTTCTACTATGGTATTTCATGGTGATTCTAAGTACTATGAACCAACCATAGCATTACTGTGGTTTATCCATAGTACTGCAGTAGCTGTGTAGCATCATAGTTGTATGTGTAATAGGTCATAGTAACTATGAAATTAGTTTAAAAAGGGATAGTATGGTTTTTAAAAGGATGCACTAACTGTAGTATTACCATGCTTTCGTCCAACAGTCAATGCTGTAGAGAAGGATCTCGATTAACAGCCCAGATACATTAACATTTACTTAGAACCTAAAAATTTAAGTGAACATTGAGGTAAAATGCATATAGTACATCCTAAACAACAACAACAACAACAACAACAATAATAATACACTCTAAAAATACTGGGTCAAAAATAACTCAACTTTTACCCAACCACTGGGCTAATATTGCACGAACTCAACACTAGGTTATCTTAGCCCAAACAATTGGGTTGAAACGATTGGGTGCAATCAACCTAAGAGTTGGGTTGACGATTTAACATAAAGAATGGGTTATTTTAACTATACTGTTAGACTAATGTTACATAATTGTTGGGTCAGTGTTTTTTCAACTCAACATTTAAATGAATAGTATTTTTTAGTGTGTAATATATTCCCATATTACTAAATTATAGTGACACTACATTGATGCAAAGTAGTATGTTTTAAAGCAATTTTCTGCATGTAATTTTAAACTAAAATGTAGGAAAAATTGTAAATGTAAGACTACAATAGTAATAATAATAAATTAGCCTGCAACAACAAGAATGTGTTTTTTACATGGCGCCTTTCAGGTCACCAAGATTTAAGATTTAAAAAAATAAATAAATATAGTTAAAGAAGTTGTATTGAGTGACGGACGAAACAACAGACCTGTTTTTTTAGAGTTTTATTGCTGATTACGTGAGAAAAGACATGGACCAATCCAGGAATGGAAATTCAGGGAACAATAGTCCCCCCTGCCACAAGAAATACAAATACAAACAATACAAGTACAATACAATAAATACAATACAAAGTACAATACAATACAAAACTTTGTAGATAAAAGAAAACTTTAATCAGTTTCAATAATGTTCACTAAAGGGACGACATACTGTCTTCTGTTGATTTCTAAGAAAACACATTTTTTATGTAGTGATGAAGCCGTAACAGCAATGGTTTCTTTTTTCTCACAGACCTCTACAATGAAATCAATACAGATTCTCAACTGTCTGTCTCTGCACAACACTTTTTGTTTCACTTCAAGAGGATAACCGAAAATCACGGGTATCTCATTACAAGTACATTTAGCTAGAGCACAACTACAGTGAATTTTCAGAAGGGCAAAATCCTGAATTTGAATGAAGCTTCCATTGAATAGCATCACTACTGAGTTTGTACGTTTCTTCATACGTGTGTATCCTGCTGTTGTATAAAGTGTTCCTTTATATAAAAACCTTTTAAAAAATTGTACAGGCTCTTTCTCAAGTAAAACATTAAAACTTCTTTCAACAGCTGCACATTGTCTTGGCAAGAGGGTTGTAAATGTAGGTGCACCAAATATATTAAAATCACCTACAGTCAAATGCCTCTGGACTACTCTTTTCCCAAGCAGTTTACTACAGTAGTCACAAGGTTCCCACGCGTCATTAAAAGTCATTAATTCCAATTTTCTCTTTTTAAGGTCATTAAAAGTCATTAAAATCCACAATTTCGTATTAAAAGTCATTAATTACGTAGTTGGCCAAATCTTTAAAATTGGAGCGGCTATCACAGAGCGGAATTTCTCAATATCTCAATATGCGCAGAAGATGATGCGCAATCGTCCTATTTCACCTCGTGTTTGATAAATGGCGCTATTATAGTTAATCATTCACCCGTATCACAGTAAACACGTGATAACAATGCCACCGGCACGGAAGTGCGTATTCAACGAAGGTTGGGTGGAAGACGAACCATTCAAAGCGTGGGTCACGCCGGTAAATGCAGATAAATACGCTTTCTACTGCCGTGTGTGTAAAAAAACATGTTCGTTGGGAAACATGGGAAAAAATGCGTTGTTCGCCCACGCTGAAGGTCAGCGACACCGAGAGCTTATGCGCCAGCAAAAGAGTAAAATAACGTCATTTGTAACGACTGAAGGAGGAACCGGGAGCGACAGGCCCACTGCTACGACTTCGAAAAATGTAACTATGACAGTGTCAGATATCGCTACAAATAGTATGGATGTTCTGAAGGCAGAACTGTTGTGGACACTTCGGACTGCCGCAACACACAGTTCTTACAATTCAAATTCCAACATAGAGGACTATTTCAGGACGATGTTCAGCGACAGTGCGATCGCCAAATTATTCAGTTGTGGCGCAGATAAAACCGCGTACTTACTGCGGTTTGGTCTGGCTCCTTACTTTCTGAAACAGCTGATCAACAACATTGGTACCGATAGCTTTGTTTTAATGTTTGATGAAAGCTTAAACCAAAAAACAAAGCTCAAACAAATGGATGTTCATGTCAGATTTTGGTCCAGTGATGTTAAAGCAGAGCCAGACAACAAGCTTGTGAAAACTCACTATCTTGGATCAGCGTTCCTTGGGCATGCGACAGCAGTGGACATGGTCAGCCATTTCAATGTAAGTATTTTAATTTATAATCATCTACATGTATCAACATTTCCTTAAGTTATGATAAAGTTATTACTTAAGCATTGTTATCTTATAATCTATACTTATGTGTAAAATGAGTCCATGTTGAAAGTGTGTACATAATCAGTTAGGAATAACATGTGATAAGATTTATTATGATAATACATAATAATTTAATTTTATCAGTTATCTTCAAAACTAAAATATAATTATGTGTACAACTTATGCTCAGTGGTTATTGTGACACTTCTTGTTTGCTATTTAAAGTTATAATACAAAGTATCTTTGTGTTTTTTTTTCAGGAATGTGTGAAGGATATGGACTTGAGAAATCTCTTGAGCATCTCAATGGATGGCCCCAATGTAAACTGGAAGTTTTTGGAAATGATGCAAGACCAGCAAAAAGATCAATTCAGCAAACAGTTGTTAGTGGTTGGCAGCTGTGGACTCCATACCATGCACAATGCATTCAAGGGTATTTGTTCTTTTTGAATTTAGTTTAAATATATTCAGACAATAATGTAATGTAACATGCAACTACAGTGTTTTTTATTGAGAAGGATACCTGTATATTTTACAATTATATATTTTGTAGAAAAACCCAGTTTTGAAAATTCCTTGATAGACACTTTACATCTTGTTGAAATATTATATGGTTTATACTACTTTTATTTATATATATATATATATATATATATATATATATATATATATATATATATATATATATATATATATATATATATGCGGCACGGTGGTGTAGTGGTTAGCGCTGTCGCCTCACAGCAAGAAGGTCCTGGGTTCGAGCCCCGGGGCCGGCGAGGGCCTTTCTGTGTGGAGTTTGCATGTTCTCCCCGTGTCCGCGTGGGTTTCCTCTGGGTGCTCCGGTTTCCCCCACAGTCCAAAGACATGCAGGTTAGGTTAACTGGTGACTCTAAATTGACCGTAGGTGTGAGTGTGAATGGTTGTCTGTGTCTATGTGTCAGCCCTGTGATGACCTGGTGACTTGTCCAGGGTGTACCCCGCCTTTCGCCCGTAGTCAGCTGGGATAGGCTCCAGCTTGCCTGCGACCCTGTAGAAGGATAAAGCGGCTAGAGATAATGAGATGAGATGATATATATATATATATATATATATATATATATATATGAACTGACAATTAATGGTGTATATTTTTTCAGCTTGTTTCAGTGCATGGTCATTGGAGAAGGTGCTAAGTAGTATGTATAGACTATTCAAAGATGCACCTGCAAGATGGGAAGATTACATGACTGTTAATGGTCTTACAACTGGGGCAGATTCAAACTTTCCACTTAAGTTTTGTGGCCACAGATGGTTAGAAAATGAGCCGGTCCTCACAAGAGCACTTGAAGTTTGGGACAGAGTTATCAAGTATGTAGAGGCAGTTGTTGCTAAGAAAGTATCTCATCCAAACAACACTTCATTTGATGTTCTCCTCAATGCAAGAAAAGACAAGCTCATAAAGGCTAAATTCCAGTTCTTCTTGGCTGTGTCAATGGCAGTGACTCCATTCCTGACCAAGTACCAGTCTGATCAACCTCTCCTTCCTTTCCTGGTCATAGATTTGAAGAAATTGCTGAAGGTAAATATTTCCATTAAAAGATTTCAATGCATATAAACTACAGAGATTACCATATATCTCGGCGGTGGTTTTGTGGGTTATTATGGTTTTGTATATAAACCAATTTAAATACTTACCTATTAATCTAAAGTACTATAATTTATAAAGAATTTTAACAATTTTTATGATTTAGATTAATAAATTGATCTGAATATCTTAATAAACTTTAGTTTTAATTGTCTTTTTGCCAATTTTAAGCTGATGGCTTCACAGTTAAACAATGTGTTGTCTGATTACAGGGTTTGCTCAGGAGGTTTATCAAGAAAGAACAGCTTGCAATCCACGACTCTGCTGAAAAATTGGTGAAAATCAAAGTCTCGGACAAGGATATTCACCTGCATCACAGTCATGTGGATGTTGGCTTTGCTGCAGATGCAACCTTGAAGGCAAGTATCAATATCATATTTATATAATATGATTCCTAATATTAAAATCATAAAATAAACACATTTATGTAATAATACCCATTCATATAAGCGTAAATTGGATTTTTGGTACAGAAGTAGAATTTTTTATGATTTTTGAAACATATATGTTCACAGGTGTAATAAACTAAAGCATGCCTGAATTCCCTTTTAATCAAAAGCAAATATGTGAATTTGAAATGATTATATTTCTGCATAATAACAGTTGTCTTAATGCATTGTTATTTTTATTCCAGAAATATAAGTTGAAAATTGTTTTATTTTTAAATGCCTTTTAAATTTTTACTTTGCTTAACAGGTGCTTTCCAGAAACAACACCATAAGCTCTAGGCAGTTGATGGAATTCAAACAGGAGGCTACTAGTGGGTTGCAAGCAATGACATCTAAAATCCTTGACAAGAGTCCATTGAAATACCCATTAGTTCGTAACCTAGTGTGTTTAGATCCTCGAAAGATGCACAGTGAACCAGATGCATGTGTTTCTAAAATGAAAAACATTGTTCACAGTATGGTACATGCTAAGATTCTCTCTGAAGGGCTCATAGATGGAGAGCATGTTATCAGGGAGATGCAAGATTTCTTAGACACTGAGGCCAGGGATGAACAATTCAAGGATTATGATCCATCTATCTCAAGAATAGACAGGTTCCTAAGTAGCCATATGGAGAAATATGAAAAACTGTGGCAGGTATGTAGAAATCTCTTGATCTTGCCTCATGGACAAGCCGCAGTTGAAAGAGGTTTCTCTGTTAACAAAGAGGTACTGCAGGATAACCAACATCAGGACACAGTAGTGGCACAGCGCATAGTGTATGATGCTATTCAGGATTATGGGGGGCCACTTCAGGTACCGATCACAAAGGATATGTTGAAGTCAGCCTCAGCTGCCAGAATGAGATACAGGAATTACCTGGAAGAAAATCAAAGAAAAAAACTGAGTGAAGAAAAGAAAAGAAAAAGAAAAGACATGGAAGATGAGTTAGATACGTTAAGAAAAAAATGCAAAACACTGGAGTCCGTCATTGACACTCTTGAAACAAATGCAGATCATCTTTCTGAAGAGGCGGAAAATGCCAAATCCAAAGAGAAAATGGCAGAGAAAGTTGCTCAGGCCAACGCACTTAGATCGAAAAGAAAGTCTAAAAAGGAGGAACTTATCGAAACCAAAAAAGAGTTGGACGAAAAGACAAAATCCTTCAGGGATTTGAACAATTCTTGAAAAACAAAGAATTCTAAAAAAATCAATAAAGATTTTTTTCACATTGTACAACATGTCTTGTGCTTTGCTTTATTTACTGTTAAATTCATCATGTACTGGTCCATTGGAATATAACTTAGCATAGCATTCATATAGAATTGTCATTAAAAAGTCATTAAAATGAGTGTAAAAATGTCATTAAATGTCATTAATTTTCAAATGATTCTTAGTGTAGGAACCTTGAGTCAAACACAGTAGAATTTTTATCCTTGATGTAACTGGGAATGTTTCTAATGTCACGCCACAAAAGAAAAGTTCGGCATATCTGTCTAGGTACGCACTGGGTTCCATGGAAATATTGCATCAAATTATGATTATTGCCCTCAAATGTAAACGCAGATATGCACCATAGTGGGCCCCATAACTTCACACTCTCACATAAGTGAGTAAGCTGATGAACATTAAAGCTGACATGTTCCTTTCCATACAATAATTCCACCTGTAGGACAAATTTGTTTAACGCAATATCAGCCTTTTCCAAGACCTGCCGATGGATGTCGTTCATTAAGAGTGTATACAGTGCATAAACCAGAAGTGCCCAGTGATTAAGATACTGTGTCGGCAATATACCATTCAGGGTAATCATAGAATAATAAAGAAGCCAACTTTTGAACTCGGAAGCTTTCCAGAATTTCATTTTGTCAAGTGACGAAGGTGTACGTGTAAGCTCTTTAGGGGGTTTCACAGTTAGCAATCGTCTGTTCAAGACATTTACTTTAGTGCCAATGTACCAGGGTTGAGTATGGTATGAGCTGTCAATCCATAAAGTAAGAAATTGCCGGATGATACCCAAAAGAACAGCATGCATATAATCTGGTATGAAACTAGTGATTATCAGAGGTGGAAAGTAACGAATTACATTACTCACGTTACTGTACTTGAGTAGCTTTTTTGTGTACTTATACTTTTTCAAATAATTTTTAAAGAGCGTACTTTTACTTTTACTTAAGTATGTTTTCTTTTAAGTAGTGTACTTCGGTACATTTTACATCACAACCGTTACTGAGTAAAAATAAATAAATAAATAAATAAATAAATAAAGCCTAAAACGGAGAAGGGGAAATGCGTTCTGGAAATGAATCACGGGAAGGACAGTTGTCGCGCGCGCGAGTCTCACACAGAAGATGGCGGACATGCACCGGCGCTTTGGGCGGGGGGGGGGGGGGCTTCGGGGGGGAGGGGGGCTCAAGCCCCTGGGCCACAGCCAATCAGGGGCCTTGTAATATTAATAAAATAATAAACTGTCGGAATCGTGGGCCTACATTAATGTACGGATAGAAATAAGGTTAGAAATAAATGAGCGCACAGTAGCCTGCTGTAAGAGACATGGTGGATGTGGTTCGCGAAACGAACACCCACAACTGTACCAGAATAAAATGTAACAAAATGTAACGTCACGCACGAAAGCGCGCCAAAGACTGCAGACTACTGAGACACAAATTTAGAGGCTTTGAAAGATGAAGCGTTCACATGTTAGCGGGGCGCATAAAAGGAAAAAAAGAGAGATGCAGGTAATGATAGAATCGTTGCCTAAAGTCACAGACTTTTAGGATCACCAATCTGTTCAGAATATCAGCTACTTATCAGTTATCAGCCTACCAGCAGCTAGGCTATATGCAGCTAGGCTAGATATGCTATGATCTGTCCAACAGTAAAATAAATCAGTTGTGATTTGAATACGTGTCGTGTGATTTGAACTTATACGAATTTACCACTGTCTTAGTAGTAAATCCTTATAAATATAAGGATAAATCCTTATAAGGATTTATAAATAAAATAAAATAATAAAATAAAATAATAAAATGTCTAAAACGGCATCTACTGAAGAAATTGATGAAAAGATTGTAGCCTATAATGTTCACAGTTCGGGCAGCAGACAGAGTAAGCATACTGAGGGGAATAGCAATACAAAGCTAGCGCAGATCCACATTTCTCGCTAGCTGTGTTGGGTGTGTTGTTAACCCGTGTGGATTTAAGTGAAATACTTGAGAAGTTCTGTGGTCAAGACAACGTTTTAAGGTAAGGACACTTGATTATTAATGTTTGCCTGCCATGGCTTGTTGTTGACGAAAGGCCCACGTGATTTTGCCTTATGCAGCTACTGCTAGCGTCATGCTTTGAACTAGGTTAAGCTCATTTGCGCTAAAGGATGGGTTTATTGAAGGACTTTGATGTAGCTAGTTTCTTTTTAAAAAATCGTATGCTCAAAACAGTATGCCCGTGTTCATCATGTTTAACTTTTTTCTTGATGGAGCGCGTGAAATATTGTTGCAAGTGGTATTTCGATGCAGTCATGTCAAAAAGGCAGTTGAATGCACGGTCTTATTCAAGGAGAAGGAAGACTTGCATGATGCTTGAACATAGATCGGTAAAATAGACCCTAGTAGGACTCGGTTTCGTGTATTTCGGTCTGTAGAGTTATGAGTTTGGCCGCTGTCCATGGTGTTTACGTTTCATGTGGCCGCCGAGCCAAGTACCTTGACTTGCAGTGAATGTTTGTTTTCATGCCGCCGAGCTATTTTTATGTATTTTATTTTTTAAAAGGCCTTGTCTGTAGGTGTGTGTGTTGTATGCTTACACATAGGTCTACATTATCGCGCACACGCGCTTGTGTGGTTATCTCTGGCCATGCCCCTGCGTGAAAGTTACGCAGTATCACTGTCCTGTCCGTGGTAATAATCAGAACCGGCTCTGTAATGATAATGCGCGTGTTCTTCTCTCCCTCTGTGGTCGGATGTGTTGAGCGATGTGAGCGTGGGCCTTGCGCAGCTACGCTGAGCCAAACGTAACCTATCGTAGGCTTCTAGGCTAATTACGCGCTTACACTGTAAATGCTTGACACGTATTGCAAATAAAATAAGAGTGTTTTCCTGGCCAATGGTAAGGGTAGGGTTGACAGGTAGCCTATGAGGGGCCTAGCCCCTGGGCCACGGGTGTTGATAAAGCGCCCCTGCGGACATGGAGGAGACCGAGGAACCTGTGGTGGACGACCCTGCAGAAAACTCAATTTCTTCCAGTAATGAAGTGCACCCCTGGCCCTACATACGTGATCACTTCAGCTTCGTAGAGAAAAGGGGTGACAGTTTCATTATGCAATGCAGATTATGTGTGCCCAAGAAGACAACCATTGCAGCATACAAAAATTCGACGTCTAATCTGCGCAAGCATGTTGAGGTAAGTATTGTCATTGGCATAATGTTTCCTTTCCATAGTAAAACCGACAATAGGCTGGTTATATTCCAAAAATAGTGGATGGCATTGCTAATGTTGAAGTAGCAACCTGTTGGTACTGTAACATAACGGTAACTAGTCTGTTATTCGGTTGGCTAATCATGCAAGCAAGTTAGCTCGCCAACCTGACGTGATCAGTCCTCCTACCATTCTACATCCAACAGGCCAGAAAGGAATACTAAGCAAAACAAATAATGTTGGAATTGAATTGTTCAATAACACACAGTGCACACAGGCAAGCTACGAGATTTCGGTGCAACATTTCACTTTCATATTTCGTGTACAATGCTTTGTGTGTGGTCAGGGCGATGTAAACGACATGACTGTGTGTATTGACCTTTTTTGTTTGTCTCAGTTTTAATGCAGCATTATCCTAAGCATTCAGTTTGATACACTTCCTTTAAATAAAACATCTGGGTTGAGATGTACATATATCCTTGTTTCCTCTTCTTTTTCATTTTTGCACAACACAATGGAGGCAGAAAACACCCACTGTTAAAAGTAACGTTTTACTTTTACTCAAAGTACATTTTAAATGATCTACTTTTTACTTTTACTTGAGTAGATTTTTTGTCTGGTAACTTTACTTGTACTTAAGTAAAATTTCATCAGAGTAACAGTACTTGTACTTGAGTATAATATTTTAGTACTCTTTCCACCTCTGGTGATTATGTTAAACAGTGGTAAGAAAAGAAGAGGGGACACACCTTTCACGCCATGAACAGGGCGGCCCCCCCGTGAGGCCTGAATTGCGTCATCTTCCCACATATTTAGTTGTCTCATATCTGCAGGTGGATCTAGATAGGGGTACACATTTACATAGCCGTGACCTTTAGCTACTCTTTCACCAGGATGAAGACACCAGTCACAGCCATGCTTTCCATTAAATTGTGTACTGTGTTTCAGTAATGGCCTGGCTACAGAATCACAAGCACTAACAACAGCAAACACTCTGCTTTTTCGAGTTACCTCACCATCAGTCCACTCAAAGCCACAATCCTTCAAACTTTCCATTTCATCTATGAACGGCTTAAGGAATGTGTTCATGACTGGCTTTGATTTGCCAAACCAAAGTGTAGACAATAGGACATGTTCTTTCCTAATAGTAGGTGGTAATTCATTTATTGTGAATTGGATTGGCCACAAGTAGTATTGGGAAGATTCAAAGACGGGCACACCATCACAATTCCATAGAAGTGATAGATCAAATTTCCCCATCATGCCATTTTGAATATAACTTTTCATGATGTCCCCATCAAATATATCACATATTTTGTCATCCCAAGTCCACAAAGTCTTGTCTATAAACGTCTGCGCATTTTTTAATTGGTTCTCTAGTCCATCTCTCAGTTGCCCTGCTAATGGTAGATAAATGAAGAATGACCCATTCCTAAGGTTCTGGGTTTTGTTGAAAGGATTTTGGCATTCTTGACACACATCAACTATGTTGTTGTCCTTACAAATGTACTCTTGACAAGATTCACAGTAGAAGTGGATCTCAAAACGATTGTTGATGGACACAAAACATTTGTCAAAAAGGAATTTTGTGGCAGGAAGAGTACCAGGTAACATAATATCGAGTAACATTAGGAAATCACTTAGACCTTCTCCACTTAATCTGTGACGTAGAATGAAGACCAAGATCATCAGGATGGTTTGACCTTTGGTGACAGCAAAATAAATTGGCTGGATAAATTGGCTGGATAAATTGGCTCATCACTTCCATGAAGATGGAAAGGTTCCTAAAATACAAAAAGCCATTTAACTCAATGGGAGTGCATCCCTAATGCCCGTTAGGCCTAACACCAAGAACAAGGGGGTGAAATACCTACATACCTCTGTGCTTCTTTGGTACTGTATGTGAATGTCATTCTCGTCCGCATCATCATCTGAGAAGTCATTGATGTAATTCTAGGAAACATGAATCAAAACATGAATATTAAAAGTGCAATTTAAAAGTGCAACGCTACAAAGAATAGTAAGGGCTACATAAGAATGGTGACAGATGATTACAGGAAAAGTAATGTCATAAACTCAATTTGAAACAATACAGAAAAGAGAGAGAAGTGCTTTGTCTACATACCTCACTAGGGTCTGTCTCGGGGTCTCGAGCTTCGTCGTCTTCAAGTTCAGAGGGGTAGGGGATGTCTCCCTGATACAACACATAAAAATGGTGACAGATGATTACAAGAAAAGTAATGTCATAAACTTGTGTTTTCCCATTTATAATTAATGCCTATATATTTAGTAAACACTAGCCATACCTCCCTGTTGGCGACTGTGATCAATTTGAAACGATGCAGAATAGAGAGAGAAGTGCTTTGTCTACATACCTCACTAGGGTCTGTCTCGGGGTCACAAGCCTCGTCGTCTTCAAGTTCAGAGGGGTAGTTGATGTCTCCCTGATACAACACATACACATGGTGACAGATGATTAAAAGTAATGTCATAAACTTGTGTTTTTCTCCTTTATAATTAAGGTGACTGTCTACAATGCCTACATATTTAGTAAACACTAGCCATACCTCCCTGTTGGCGACTGTGATCAATTTGAAACGATGCAGAATAGAGAGAGAAGTGCTTTGTCTACATACCTCACTAGGGTCTGTCTCGGGGTCACAAGCCTCGTCGTCTTCAAGTTCAGAGGGGTAGGGGATATCTCCCTGATACAACACATAAAAATGGTGACAGATGATTACAAGAAAAGTAATGTCATAAACTTGTGTTTTCCCATTTATAATTAAGGTGCCTGTCAATGCCTACGTATTTAGTAAACACTAGCCATACCTCCCTGTTGGAGACTGTGATCAATTTGAAATGATGCATAATAGAGAGAGAAGTGCGTTGTCTACATACCTCACTAGGGTCTCTCTCGGGGTCACGATCCTCGTCGTCTTCAAGTTCAGAGGGGTAGGGGATGTCTCCCTGATACAACACATACAAATGGTGACAGATGATTACAAGAAAATTAATGTCATAAACTTGTGTTTTCCCCTTTATAATTAATGCCTACATATTTAGTAAACATTAGCCATACCTCCCTGTTGGCGACTGTGATCAATTTGAAACGATACAGAGTAGAGAAAAAATATGATGGGAAGGCTAACAAGCTAACAGTTAAAGTTACAACATTGTGGAAACGGCTCTAGCCAAGCTTGCTTGCCAATTACCTAAAGCCTTACGTAAAACAGACAAAACATCAATACTTAGAGGTATAGAGGGATATTACTGATGTCACCCGAAACCGGAAGTAAACAGACCCTGCGCCATTTTGGAAGACCAACAAACTCGTGATTAGGGGGAAATAACGGCAGCGGTATGTGAACCCACGAGAATAAATTGGAGTGGCAAACAACTTAAACAAACAAATCTGAGCTGTTTTATTTATGATTTATTGGCCCAACAGTAGACTTGAAAGAAACCTGTGTGAGACTTGGCAAAAAAACTGTGGATATAATGGATAAGTCTGTGCATGATCTGTGAACATGGCAGATTATTTCAAAACCCTGAAGCCTGCTGAAAGGAAGCGATATGTTGAGAAACTGACTCTGATTGATGGTTTTGTCCCTTGGCTGCGTTTATTACAGCCAGCCACTGACACATTTAGTGTGTCTAATGACTAGGGTGTTTTCGTTACAATTTCATGCACTTGGTTCATCAAACAACCTACAATAGTAAACTTTTGTGCTGTGTTAGGGTGTTCTAACAAAGCTGATGGGAAAGGTGAAAAGAAGTCTTTCTACAGATCTACCAGCTGTGATTGAGACACAAGGGGAGCAAACCAAGGAGCTTTCTGCCAGGAGACAGAGAGAGTATTTAGCTGCTTTATGCAGAGCGGATCTGAATACTTCAACTCTACAGCAGTACAGAATATGTTCAGACCATTTTGTTACTGGTAAGTCACTAGGGTAGAGTGTTGTAGAACATTTTTTAAAAATGTTTACTGAATAAAAACATCCTTAATTTTATCACATTTATGTTATATATTTCATTTCTTTCTTTTGTTTTAATTTTCCTCCCTCCATCCCTCTTTGGATTTTAAATATAGTTTTTCCCCATGTCCAAATAATTCAAAGATATATATAAATAAAAACTTCACTCTCGCTCGTAGTTTGTTTTATATCGTGAGTATGTATGTACTGAGGTCTTCCAATATGGCGCGGTACGGTGACGTCACGCGATAGCCCTCGTATGCAATCTTCTTCGCGTGGTTTCTCTTGGACTCTCGACAACACACAACGTCAAACAAACAGCGTTTATGTGGACCCAATCGTAACATTTGACGTTAAGGCACTAGCCCATTAGCTAACTAAAGTTATCATGGTGGAGACGCTGTAGCCAAGTTACCCAAAGTCTCAGAATTAAGTGAAACAGACAAAAACACTAATACTTACAATTATATTCAATCTTCTTCGAGACGTTTCTCTTGGGATGTCGACATCAACATCACTCAAATATCTTTTGTATGGACCCCGTCGTCGTCAATACATGGCTTGAACTTCAGTCAGCACAATCTGACTCGCACTTTCCTCATGAAGTTGGCTGCCGCGTGCGGACGTGACTGTGGCGTGTGCAGTGAATGCGACTCAGCCAATCACATTCAATGTTCCGAGTAGCTAGCATTTTGACTGTTGGGGGTCGCTGTTATTTTCGGTTGATTTTCTCTGCAGCGAAGACTGATTTTGTGGCAGTGGCAAACATGTATGGTTTATTTAGTTTTTTCGAGGAAAATACTTTAGGCGTTGGGCCATTACATTTGGTCAATTTGGCTGGCACGGGTTTAAGACCAAATGCTCTTAATCCAAAGGACTGGCCAAATAACCAAGAAGTCATGGTCAGATGGGGAAAGGGCCTGTATCCAGCAAAAATCCTGGACATATCAGGTAAGAAAAACATATATATAACTGGCAATTTCACCTATGATAAATAATCCAAAAACACACCAAAATGATATCCAAAATGTGTAATTCAAAATGTTAGCAACATCCAGTAGCTACTGAGATGTACAAGGCCTTAGGACTGTATTATGATGACCTTATGCCTAGGCAGGCCACGTGTTGGTGTTGCTCATTTAAATATTTGTCTATTACTGATTTATAGCTGATTTAATAGTGTCTGTGTTGCTCAACCACATAAAATATTTGGTGTTGTGCCATATTGTATCTTGTAGCCTATCTTGACAAACCAGTTTTGTTTTTATTCTCAAGAAAATGAGCAAACACTTGTAGCCAAACGAGAAGAACTCATAAATGCCTCAGGTGCCGAGGAGTGTGGCAGAGGGAGGCGGAGGAAAAAGCCAACTCAATATTCCTCGGAAGATGAAGAAGAACAGCCGAAGAGAAAAAAGGTAGACAATTTTTTTTTTGCCCAGACTAATTCACTGGCCTAATGTTTTAAATAAATTCTCTAATCTATTAATTATCCATGTCTAGACTGAAAAGAAAGGCCACGCTTCATCATGCCACTTGGAAAAATTATTCCACAAAAGGCAGCAGAGATTTAGTGTAAGTTCTTTCATTTGTCATCAAATTGATTGAAATGATCTGGACCATGGTTTATGTAAACCACAACAAGGCTACGTTGCATAACTATGTAGGCCTATTCTCTAAAAGACTGTTATGACAAAAAAATCATGCAATTACATAATGTCTTTCCTTTTCAATCTATTTCAGGGTGAAGAACCCAGGAGAGAACAAGTTGCTGTAAGTAGCCTAATTCATCAAGCATGAAAAGAAAGAAAGAAATCAGTGGGTCCTTGAATAGATAGTTTTCACTGACGTCACGGCATTCCGGGGAACGCCCCCCAGCCGCCATCCTGGGGCGCAAACAAAACGGACCATCGCCACTACTGGCTACGTTATCTCAGACGAATTTATGAAGTTATATAGTCAGTTTTCTAAAATAAAGATCAATGTCGGCAAAATCAAGCAAACAGAAGTATATAGATACATTAGACGACATCTCACGACAACGGTATGCAGCCAAACTGGCCTTGATTGGGGGAATTGACCCTACGAAGTGGACAAAGATGCATTTTCAAGTGACTATGCAGGGCTGCCAAAGCCTGAAACTGCCAAAGCCTGCTCCAAAGCCTGAAACTGACTTCATCAAACTTTAAAGGCTGTCTGATATATACAACTTTATATATTCACAGCGCGCCTTTTGGCGGATGCCGCCTGAATCGCGCAGAAAAAAAAAAAAACAGTTTAAATCGGGAAGCTGCGCACATTTGCGCAGTCCTGCACACCGCTCAGGCTGCACAAATGTGTGCAGCTTCCCGATTTAAACTGTTTTTTTTTCTCATCCTTATACTTCCTGTTTCATGGACTGTAACAGATTTGCTTATTTAGTAATTTTAATACAGAATTTACTTTGAAATTATAATCAGACACTCCAACGCCCCCCCTAAAAAAAAAAGATTGGATCTGCGCGATTCAGGTGGCATCCGCCAAAAGGCGCGCTGTTTGCATCCCAAACACAAATCAAATCATACAGAATAGACCTAAAATGTTTTTCAAAAATGACCCTTGCGTGAGTGAAGTGACAAGTTTCAAATAGAAACGTGACAAACGAGCGATATTAAGTGTACATTACAATGTAAACGTACACTCAGCAGTTCCAGTTAGGCATTCCCCAGAGAGTGTTCACATGATGTTTTGGTTTCCAAAAACAAACTTAAACACAATTGATTGTTTATTTAAACAACTTACCACTTATACTGTAAAATGATCGGAGCAGACTTTGCTGTGTTTGGAAGGCTGACAATCCTTGCGGTTGATTCTCGCAAGCCATAGATTTCTCCTTTGTATGCTGAGTTTGTTTGCTGCCTTAGCTGCTCCCGTACAGTGGGAATTCCATAAAAGCTCCGCTTGACTTCATCATCTGACCTATTACGACAGCCGTGAATACAACAGGTGTGCACCATTGCTAGCTTTAAATAGTAGTAATCAGGGGCGTCAGAAGCATTTTTAATGTGGGGGGGACACACTGGCGGGGGGTCCTCTGCCAGAAAATTTTTAATTAATTAGATGCCATTTCCTGCATTCTAGTGTATTTTTAACAGGTTGTTAAACACCTAATTTTACCTACAAAAGTCACTTAATTCAATGACTATTTTAGAGACTCAACAATAAGTCCTCATTCAACTAGTCCATATATTCATCAGCCTGTTTTTAAACCCACCGCTACGCCTAAGATAATGAGATGAATGTGACACAATTTATCACCAACAATGACTTTATGGGTGCATTTTACTTTTTATTTTGTGTTTTCTATTTAGTTTTAGATGTAACACAACATGCCACTGGGCCAAGCAATAGTGACACTCAACTGTATGTTTAAAAATAAGAATATTCATAATCTCACACAATGAACAGGCATGACATGGCATCATGCAAACTTCATAACACAAAATCACACTGTGTCAAGCAACGGTGACACATAAAAAATAACTTCACACAATGAACAGGTGCAATTTTGTTCACCACCAACAGTGACTTTAGTGGGTGCATTTTACTTTTTCCGATTTAGCGATACTCATAACAAAAATGGCATGGCATCATGCAGTCTTCATAACACAAAATCACACTGTGTCAAGCAACGACACATAAAAGATAATTTCACACAATGAACAAGTGCAGTTTTGTCAACCTACATGCAATGGTGGTACTACAGTAGCATTTACAGATTAGTATAACAAATAGATTTATAGATATAACTCCTTCTTATATTGGTGCCACCACAATTTCTACCACTTCATAACTTTTATCCCCCTTTCCTTCACAATCCACCTGGAATAACATCCATCTCTCTCCATTACTTTCCTTTCTACTATTCCTTCCCCATACACTGATTTCCCATCTTACTTTCCAGAAAACTGCCAAAGACCAGACAAAACAAGGAATCAATAAATATCATCAGAGCAGACTTGACCTCATTCTTGGCATTACAGTAAGGCAGGCCTACTGGGTTTGAATTAAATCAGGGGTCACCAAACTTTTTTCTCTGGGGGCCACATTGTCGTTCCTGACTGTGATGGGGGCCGGGGTCGGGTCAGCTATATCACATAGAATTGTATAACCCAGACAAATATGACCACCAGCAGGCCTCATTGTGTAGTGGAGATTACTAGCCTGGCACGGCCATCCCCACTACTATATCCATACTATTATATCAACACTTGATTCCTGGCACATATTTGTTTATCTTTACTAGTGGTTTGCAAAAGTAGTAATCGAGTCTTCACACTTTGTTTTAATTTGAAATACCACAGATATTCCATTTATTTATTTTCTAATAAAAATAATATCAAAGCTGTCAAGGTAAGAAACATCTGCCTAGTTGAGGTGATTGACACTGGCAAAGGTGAGTGGAAAATTATAAATTGTAGGTAAGCCTGTTGATATTATTAATAATATTAATAATAATTGTATGCAGCACTTAATAAAGGTCAAATAAATAGGCCTATAAAATAAATACATTTAAAAAAACAGTGAAATTATAATAATATGAGCAATAGATCAATAGATCACAGCAGTTGTGCTGTGTCCTGCACGTCAGTGCTCTCATCCATGGCCAAAGCAAAAAACTCGAATTCTGATGCTTTCTCATTCAGCTGGTCATACACGTTGTCCCCCAAATCTTCAGTTCGCCTGGTCATAGTAGGTGCGGAGAGACTCACCGCATTGAGCGCATCCTTCTTGTCGGAACACGCCTCCTCAGCCACAGCAAGCATGCATACTTTAACAAAGTCCCCATCAGTATGCAAACGGCTTTCCATGGGTAGCTAGTAGGTGAGCTACCTTATAGCTAGCTCGAACAGCAGCCTGGTTGATCTGGGTTTGGCGAAGGAATACATTCTGTTGTGCAGCCAGTCCGCATTTCATCCTCCGAATCCTGTCTTCTCTTGTTTGCCCTCGCAAACTAGCATACTCTTTGTGGCATAGTTCGAATTACGTGGGAGCCAATGGGAGCTGAGCTCCCATTCCCTCAGGCTCCCATGAAAGAAGCAAACTTAATTTTCTGTGGAAGTCTCTCAAATACGTCATATATCACCATAATAAGCTTGAATAGCCTATATCACCATATAAATATAAATAAAACTCATTTCATTTCCGATCACCATGCAGCCATAACTTCGTATTGAACGTGTTATTAAACCACAACATGTACGGCTGTACTTCACCACCACACCACTATGCGCGCAAACTGAAATTTGCAGCCTGCGAAATCGAATGTGAAGTTAAGTCCGAAGAAGACTTGTCCTCTATCTCACAACGATCTTCCTTTGTTTAACAATATATATAATTATATATATACAATATATATATATAATTTGTTTAAATATATATATATATATATATATATATATATATATATATATGCAACACCGTGTGTGTGCGTGCGTGCGTGCGTGCATGCGCGCGCCTGTGTGTGAAAGCTGTGCACTGCAGTGCGCAAAAGTGCGCTGGTCCAGGAGAGCGAGTATGCATTGCTTTTTTTTTTTTTAAATAGAGACCCCCATAGGGTCAAATTTATAATTCGAACCCTGCTTTGTGGCGGGTTTCATAGTGACGACGCAGATTATATTCTTTGAAAACCGGCACACTTTCTTTACATACAAGACAAACTGCACGGTCCTTACACTGAACGAAAAAATAATCGGTGGTCCACTGTTCTTTAAAAACTCTGCACTCTCTGTCAGCTTTTCGCTGACCGCTCGCCATTTTGCTGTCCTAAACACTGACAGTTCTTTGCGCATGCGCTGCCTGTCACTGCTTGATCGCGAGCATATGACGAAAATTCGGAAAATATGAATAGTTCATTTTATAACTAAATATCAATTTTAATTGATAAAATCAACAAAATACAAGATGCAGACATGTTATTATTTGCCAAAAAGCAATTTAAAAAAATAGGCCATGACCACTTTTGGGGATTGCCTCATAGGGCCGGTTCAAGTGATGGGGGGGCAGAGGGGCTGGGGGGCCGGTCAAAGGGGGGTGGCGGGCCGGATCTGGCCCGCGGGCCGTAGTTTGGTGACCCCTGAATTAAATGATAGCTAACGTTAAGCTAGCTGATACATCTCCTAACATTGACTAGCCAGCTAACTGCACTAACATTTCCATTGGGACAAAAAAAACCCTGTCCTGTGGGGAAATTTTGACTGACTTTCCGCTTCTTTGTAAAGAATGTCCTTATGTCCATTGTGTCTGGGGAGGAGCAAATACTGCAAACAATTCATCATCAACCAAGAATACCCCATTAGGCTAAGCTTATTTAACTGTTTAGTTGAATATTAATTTAGGGTTAATTTTGAGGACACATAACAAAAGAATAAGGTTTTAGCAAAAGCTAGACATTGTGAGGTTGCAATGGGGCTGACGTCACCTCCTCCACTTTCCAGCAGCTGCACCAACATTTCTCTGCTCGCGCTGAGATTCACTTCACTCGCGCGCGGTGAGCTGTTGTAGGGAACGCCCGGAAAACCCGGAGTGGATTTTCAGTGGTCTGTGTATTCTCTTATCGATCAAGTGGAATGGATTCTTTCACGAAGCAATAGAAACGGCGCTGGGTGAACTCATATTTTATGTTAAATGTGGGGGGGTCCAAACGAAGAATTATGAAATGTGAGGGGGACATGTCCCCTTCACATTCAGTGGTGGCGACGCCCATGGTAGTAATGTAACTATAAATGTAAATAATATATAAATGAATGTAACTCGCGCGCTACAATGTGTGCTCAGTGACCCGTACGGTAAGCTGGCCCTCCAAGATGGCCGCCACCAGGGAATCCCCGACTCTGTGACGTCATGTGAAAACTATCTATGGACCCTTTTCACGTGACGTCACGACAAACGCGGCCGCCATTTTGGACATGTACTACCAGTAGTTTACCACAGCCAACATTGAGGAACGGCAGCAAAGAAAGTTTTTACTTTCAGCAAGACTTCCATCATGCCATTATATTGTTGTGCACCTGGATGTAGTAACCATCAACAAACAAGGCAAGGTTTATCATTTTATCGGATCCCGACGGAGAAGATGGATAGCCGCCATTAACAGATTGGCAGCCCTCGGCATACCAACGCTTGTGTAGTGACCACTTTGTTGGAGGTAAGACGAATAAAATTAGCCAGAAAAGGCATTACATTGCTGTTAACATTCTGTGGCGGCGAGTGTGTAACCAAATAGGTTAAAATAACCCATTGTAACCTCTTTGTTCTTCTGTAGTAGCTATTGTTGACTAGCTAATGTCAACAACATCATAGCTAGTATGTTACTGGAGCAATGTTTACGTTCAGTCATTTGGATGACTGTTAAAACCTTTCAGTCTCAAGTTTTTCCTTTACTGTATTTACTAGTTTACTGTAATTATGATCCAGCAGCTATTTACACCGGATCCAGTGTAAATAGCTGCCGGAGCCAACGTCCAAGGTTCCGGAGTGCTCCGGCTTGCTCCCGGAGTGCTCTGGCCGAGGTTCCGGAGCGTGCTCCGGCTTGCTCCCCCTCAAATTAAGCAGCGCGCTCCGGCTTGCTCCTGAGCAAGCCGGAGCGCGCTGCTTAATTTGAGGGGGAGCAAGCCAGAGCGCGCTGCTTAATTTGAGGGGGAGCAAGCCGGAGCGCGCTGCTTAATTTAAGGGGGAGCAAGCCAGAGCGCGCTGCTTAATTTGAGGGGGAGCAAGCCAGAGCGCGCTCCGGAACCTCGGCCGGAGCACTCCTGGAGCAAGCCGGAGCACGCTGCTTAATTTGAGAAGGAGCAAGCCAGAGCGCGCTGCTTAATTTGAGGGGGAGCAAGCCGGAGCGCACTGCTTAATTTGAGGGGGAGCAAGCCAGAGCGCGCTGCTTAATTTGAGGGGGAGCAAGCCAGAGCGCGCTGCTTAATTTGAGGGGGAGCAAGCCAGAGCGCGCTCCGGAACCTCGGCCGGAGCACTCCTGGAGCAAGCCGGAGCGCGCTCCGGAACCTCGGATGTTGGCGTGTATGTGTATGGCGATGGGTTTTTAACGACATAGGTATACAGATCATGTGGGCCGAAGTCAGGTAAAGATGAGGGCTTCGTGTACTTCCGTACGTCAGTGAACAATCCTGGTGGAAGCAGGTAAACGTCGTTCTCTAAGCCTGCTAACCTCAATTTTTGCAAATACCTCTCCCTCTGCTCGCCCTGTAAATGCCCTACGTCGCTGGATAGTGAAGGTGTTTTCTGCATCTCGCTCCTTTTTCTTTTATGTTTTTCATTTGTCGCCTTCCTCGCATTCAAACTGATTCGAGCCGAAGTCCACTACATGTCCAAAATGGCGGTCGCGTTTACGAAGGTCACGTGACTGAAAAGGGTCTATAGAATAGGATGTCACAGTGTTATTACATGGTTCCCCAGAGGGGGGTTTGGCCAGGTATTGCAATGACCCCTATTGTTATGTGACACTTTGGGCCATGTTGCCATCTGTGATTGCGCCTGTTCTTTATTATTTTTAAGGGAACGGACTGTTCAAAATGTAAACGCCTCGAACAGCATGTCAGAGAACTGGAGGAAGATCGACAGCGGTTAAGCCGGCAGCTGGATACATTTAATGGTAAGTTTGGACTTGATAAATTTATTGGCCAGATTTTGAAGCTTTACTCTCTCTTTCTTCAAATAGTGTAGTAACTTAGTTTAGACACATCCGAAATCTAAAGCGGACTAACATATTTGAAAATGTAGATGGTAATAGTGATTTCTTTTCTGTGATACAATTCTGTGATTTCTTAGATCTGAGAAATATGCTGGCTGAGGTCTTGGCCAGCCATGGCCAGCCTTTGCCAGCCATTACCAGCCCCCAACCAGCCATCACCAGCCCCCAACCAGCCATCACCAGCCCCCAACCAGTCATCACCAGCTCCCAACCAGCCATCACAAGCACCCAATCAGCCATCACCAGCTCCCAACCAGCCATCACCAGCTCCCAACCAGCCATCACCAGCCAACCAGTCAACCAAGAACAGGCAAATGATGATGTAAGTGAATTTTGTAAGAGCATCCATTTACCTCCCAAGCAATAGCCTTGAGCCAGCCATCACTCAAATCAAATAGCCTGCTGTCAAGCCTGTTGTTAAAATGTCCAAATGTTGTTATCAGTAAATTTACAGTAGATCATGAAGTTAAGTTCAGAATTGTCAGCCAATGTTAACTGATGGGGGTGAGGAGGCTTCATATAGCCTATATAACAAGTTTGTGATTTTTCTTCTGAATTTCAAGGTTGTCATTGGAGGAACCCTCAGGGTCAACAAAATTAAATTGCAAAGATGCAACCACCAACTCCCGACCAAACTGGTGTGCGACCTGCTAGGAGTTGTATTTTCAAAAAGAGAAATGGCCACCTCGTCCCTGACTGGACAAAAGGGCAGTGCCAAAGACGAAATAAAACCACCACTGGAGGCCACTTAAGAAGAACAATAGTGTGCTTGCCTTTGGCAAGCACACTAATTACTCAACAGTGTTATATTTCTGTATTTAATACTGGCATCAAATTGCATCCCATAGTGCTTTTGAATATGTTTACAGCCAAAACATAACTTTGGCATAACATATTGTGGTTAAATCAAACTATCAAACAGTGGCGCTGGATTATACACACACACACACACACACGCCTTTACACCCGGTATGGACATGAACACAGTAAAAACAATCAAGTAGTCCATAGTTTGTAAAGCACTGAAGTTGGACAAATGTCTATCTTTTATGGCACTTTACACATTGTCTTTCTTTGTCTTCTTTTCTTTTGATGTTAATCTTGCAACAGATGCTGAGGGTAAGGGTTCTCCACTTGCTACGATCATTAGCCATAGCTCTCCAGTCTGCCATAGCCTTGCCACGCTTGAGAGCACTTTTGCAAGTGTCCTTGTAACGAAGTAGTGGCTGACCAACTTTTCTTGTTCCATCAGCCAACTCACCATATAGTAAAGCCTTGGCCAGTCTATCATCGTCCATACGGCAAACATGCCCTATTCAATGGAGACGATTTTTGACCAGTTTGATCTCTTTGTCTTCTGCATTAGCTTTTTCTAAGACTTCCTCATTCATGACAAAATGATCCCATTTGATTCACAGTATAGACCTAAGTTGATGTTGCTGGATAGTTCTTAACTGAGTCACATGTTTTTGGTGAAGGGTCCATGTTTCGTTGCCATACAGAAGAAGAGGGGTAACACACTGGTCGTAGACTTTAATTTTAGACACTATTGTCAGATCTCTGCAGTCAAACACTCTTTCCCAAGATGTCCAATGGCACAAGAAGCACTTTGTATTCATACACTAATCTCTTCATTCATCATGCAGTCTTTGGAAACATAACTACATAACATAAGGTACTTGAAACAATCGACTCATGCCAGCTTGACATCATCTACAAAGAAATCAATTGGGGTGCCAATACTCATTGTTTCAGTCTTTGAGGTGTTGATGCAGAGACCCCTTTTCTTAGATACCTCATTATAGGCATTGAAGGCCATCTGCACTATTGCTAAATAGAGCTACGTCATCAGCGTACTGGGCTTCTTGTATGCACATGTACTGGACTTTTGACTTTGCCTTTGTGAATTCTGGTAAGGGGAGTCTTGAGTGCAAGCAGGTGCAGACGTGACAGTAGAATTTTATTAAACACACATGTCAGTCCTGTGTGCCTTGATGCGTGCACCAGTTGAACTCTCGGGCGTGTTCCAGACTGCGCACGCGCTGAGTGGACTCTCGCACGTGCGCCATTAATCATGCACACCTGCACGGGTTTAAGGTGCATCAGCATGCCTATATAAAGACTGTTTAAACACACACTCCGTGTGAAGTATTGAGTACGTTACGTTAGTGCGCATTACCGAGCCTTATTTCCTGCGGATGCTTCCTGGTTTTCTAATCCTTGTTCCTGTTCCTAGTTTCTGCTTTTGTCTCTGCCTGATTTAGTCTGTTTGTGCCTTGCCCAACCCATTGCTTGTTTCCTTGTTATTGGTTCTAGCCTGCAGATTTGGATTGTTTGCCTGTGTGTTTTCACTGTTATTAATAAAAATTACTTCTGCACTTACATCCGTCTACTACCAATCCTTTACATCCGTCTACTACCAATCCCCTGACAACACATTTGTGGCCTGAAAGTGCACTTGTTTCAGTCCCCCCAAAAATTATGGATTGTAATTATTAATCACTGAAAACTTGGTTCAGTTTAATAAGATGGCTCCAACCTCATTATTCAGCAACTTATAAAATATTACTTGATCTAGAACATCATATTATTGTATTTTTTGTTTATTTGCTTGTTTTTAAATATCATGCACCAAGTATTCACTGCGAGCATAAATTAATGAAGCCATGAAATAGTTCCAGAAAGGGGAATGGGTGAATAAGCTAAGGATAAGCTTCATCTGCAGAGCATTTATCTGCTACACTTAATGCTCACATCATATTTTTATCCCCAAAATACTCATGCTTTTCATTGAGATGCATCAAGGGACAACTCAACTGCATTTCCGCAGAGAAAATGCAAAGTGTGCTTGCTGAGCTGTAGCAGAACAGCTATCATGCTAACATGCTAAAAGCTATCATGCAACATGCTAATGCAAACATGCTAACAACTAGCATGCTAACAGTTAGCATACTAACATGCTAACAGTTAGCATACTAACATGCTAACAGCATACTAACATGCTAAAGGCTAGCATGTTAACATGTTAATGCTAACATGCTAATAGATAACATGCTAACAGCTAGCATTCTAACATGCTAATGATTAACATGCTATTTGTTAAAATTTGAACACTTTAAGGCTAATATGCTGACAGCTATCATGCCAACAGCTAACAGGCTAACATGCTAATGGCTAGTATGTTAACTTTTAGCATGCTAACATGCTGAGGGTGACATGCTAACAGCAAACATGCTAACAGTTAGCATGCTAACATGCTCAGGTGAACTCACTAACAGCAAACATGCGAACTCTGCATGCTACCATGCTAATCCTAACATGTTAACAGCTCTCATGATAACATGCTAATGGTCAACATGCTAACAACTCGTGAGCTAACAGCAGGCATCATATCGTAATGGGTAACATGCTTACAGCTAGCATGGTAACACATGAATGCTTATATGCTAATTGCTATCATGTGTGTGTAAGTATTCCTAATAAAGTGGCCATTGAGTTGAAGTTGATTTGCTGTCAAAGTCTCAAATGAGCAGATCCTTGCCAAATGCATCATCACCTATGGGGGAAGGGAGGAATGACTCAGTCAAACTTCCATTGATTAGCAGCAAAATGGAGAAAAAATGGACGGATGAAAGGCAAGACAAAGACGAGTGCGGGTCAGAACCGATATCATGTGTGTGATGGGTGATTTGGCCTGAGGTGCCGTATGAAGTTTGGTGGATGTGTGGTGAAGTGTTACTGAGCAAAACTCCAGTCATTTGAATGGGGCCAAAAATCAATGGAAGCCTATGGAGGTATAAAGAGATGCATGAAAACCAAGGAAAAGACGAATGCAGGTCTCAGATGAGGGGATGGATCTGTGCGGGGACTTGGCCTGAGGCATCAAGTGAAGTTTCTTGAAGTTTGGTCACTTGGTTAAAAAAACTGATGGAGAGTGAAAGTTTTTCTCCTGAAACACCATTCATTTTCACTGGGGCCAAAAATCAATGCAAGCCTATGAAGGAAAAAGGGATGAGCAAAAAGAAAGGAAAAATGAGTGCGGGTCAGAACCGATTGCATATATGTGTCGGGGGAGTTGGCCTGAAGTATCACATGAGGTTTGGTGCATCTGCGATGGAGCGTGTCCGAGTAGGACGATTCGATTCATGAGCCCGATTCATTCTCTATGGGAAAAAAACAAAAGAATAATGACAAGAACAAGAGAATGGGCATGTTGATCCAAAAGCTGTATACAAGCACACTACACCACTTCGGGCCAGACGTCTCAGAGTTGGAACGGTGTCTCTATCTCAAATGCCCTAGGAGGAGTAGTGGATCCAAAAAATGTGTCGGAATAAGGCAGAATAAGTAAACTTAAGAAGAACAATAGTGTGCTTGCCTTTGGCAAGCACACTAATTACTCAACAGTGTTATATTTCTGTATTTAATACTGGCATCAAATTGCATCCCATAGTGCTTTTGAATATGTTTACTGCCAAAACATAACTTTGGCATTACATATTGTGGTTAAATCAAACTATCAAACAGTGGCGCTTGATTATACACACACACACACACGCCTTTACACCCGGTATGGACATGAACACAGTAAAAACAATCAAATAGTCCATAGTTTGTAAAGCACTGAAGTTGGAAAAATGTCTATCTATTATGGCACTTTACACATTGTCTTTCTTTGTCTTCTTTTCTTTTGATGTTAATCTTGCAACAGATGCTGAGGGTAAGGGTTCTCCACTTGCTACGATCATTAGCCATAGCTCTCCAGTCTGCCATAGCCTTGCCACGCTTGAGAGCACTTTTGCAAGTGTGGCTGACCAACTTTTCTTGTTCCATCAGCCAACTCACCATATAGTAAAGCCTTGGCCAGTCTATCATCGTCCATACGGCAAACATGCCCTATTCAGTGGAGATGATTTTTGACCAGTTTGATCTCTTTGTCTTCTGCATTAGCTTTTTCTAAGACTTCCTCATTCATGACAAAATGATCCCATTTGATTCGCAGTATAGACCTAAGTTGATGTTGCTGGATAGTTCTTAACTGAGTCCAGGGGCGGTCCTGGGGGCGGTCTGACCGGGCAGCTGCCTGGGGCGGCATCGCGGGGGGGCGGCACAAGCGCGGGCGCAAAAAAAAAAAAAAAAAACGGTCCCCCCCCCCCAAAAAAAAAACTCCGGAAAAAAAAACCAAGACGGGCGGGGGTGAACATTTTGGATGGGGAAGCCCAATACCAAAGTTGCGCAGGTGACGTCATCATAACAAGAGGCGTCAATAGAGATCTTGCAGTCACGTGAGCGGAAAGTACACAACCGCCATCGTGTCAGTCAAAAACACAGCTGAATACTGCTGCACTCGTGTACAGAATGGATCAATTTCAACCGACGGACTACACGGCTCATTTTTCTAATGAACAGATAACTAGATATATGTCTAAATCAAACGATCTACAGATTTGTGACCCTTATGGCTTTCCGGACGGAGTTTTCATGACCGGATTTTGAACTGCCAACGGAATACCCAGACGTGTGTGATTACCTCATCAACTTTCCCTCGCTGTTCAGTGGTGAAGCACTGCGTGCTTATAAATCTCTGGACAGTTATCTTTACAGAAATTCAGGATTTGTCAGCGACTCAGATGTGGCATCTTGTAAACAAGAAAATGAGCCTCACTGGATGGGTAAGTCACTGAAGTATTGAGTATAGCACTGACCAGCCGATTATAGAATAAGGTAATTCCCAATCGTCCGTGTTGTTTATGTGGCAGATGCTACTGAGGTGTCTGACTACGCCACCCCTAGATGGACACTAGGGGAACTCAAATTACCATTACACTCATATCAGGACACAGGTTCGGGTACTGAGATGACAAAGACGTGTTTCCATACACAGAAATAAATTTTATTAATACAAGAGCACGACCATAAACATAAAAAGCTGACGTCAGACTGATTTAAAAACACACAATAAAAGTCACTGCAAAGCTTCTCAATTGGCCATGATCACACAGTAAGTCACAATTCATGCATGCCCACATTCAGGGTGAGGGAAACAAACACAGTAAAGGACTTGTTAATTCACACCAGAGCAGAGGTAGAAGAGCAGGTGCATGGATCTTTTAAGTAGACTGGTTGTTGGTAACACACAAGCACTTACACAAACTCATTCAGACAGCACAAAACAGACATGCACACACAGGAGCAACTGAGGCACACCGGTGGGCGTCCAGCCACCCCTCAATATGGATGCCAAGAATCCACCCCAGGCACACGTGTGCAGAACCACACTCACCTCGCACAACACGACAATTGGTCAGTCACACAGTGAGAACAATCACTACACACAGAAGAGGACCCACCACCCGAAGGATGCTGTCCCCACCACCGGCGCTCTGCTCCTGTGTATACAAAAAAAAAACAATTAATTATGGACCTCACATACCCTCATACACTCACCCATACACACACAGAAACCTACATACAAACACACAGTTATGGGCATCACACACACACACACACACACACACACACACAAAGTCTGAGAGCAAAGAATTCAAGCTGCAATGGCCAATGATCCGCGGTATTAGAGAGCAGAGACGTGGACACGTCAGTGCAGTCGTCAACAACGGGCAAGGCAAAGCAAAGCAGCAGTTGTTCTAGCCGGCAAAGTCACTTCCTTGTGAGATGGTATCTAAGAAATGACACAGAAGTACACTTAGTAAACAGCCAGCCCAATAACTTCACTGCGCAACTCTAATTAAAACAACCTACCTGAGTGACACTGATTAATGCATGGAGCTCATAGCAAAATGCAGCATGCAAATCCAGTAATGATGCGATAACGCTGGAACACATATAACAGTGGGCTTACTAAACAGCTGGCCTGATAACCCCATAATGCGACTCAGTTGAAAACATACCTGAGCAACAACTCGCGGATACAAGGAGCCCACGACAATATAGCAGGTGAGCCGAACGATGGTGCATTAACCGGCGTAATCTGATGGGAGACGTAGTAGCCGCAGTGTATAAAAGATCAGAAGCGCGCCCTGAATTAGGGCTGTATACAAACTATAATATCCCGCCGGTAACGCGATTGGCTGCCAAGAGAAAGCACAGAGCCAAACAGGAATCAGGCGATTGGCTGTCGCAGAGCAATGCAGAGAGCCAACCAAAACCAAAACGGAAAAGTTGGGAAGAGGGGGGGGGGAAGCCCAATCATAATCAGCATGATCAGAGTAACGAGAGAGAGAGAGAAAGAGAGACCCATGGACATAAGGTAAACAAACTATATTTTCACCCAGTCCATCCTGCCACAATCTACCCCGCCTTTTAAATCGTCGCCCCGACGATGGCCAAACGATGGCCACAGGCAAGACTACTAACACAACGATCTTGGAAGGTGGTGGATGTTTGAGTGTTGCCCAGCCGTGGACCGTGAGGTCCTTCGCAAAGTTGTTACAACTTCAGAGGGGCCGGGCAGTGAGCCATCCTCCGAACACGGGCGGCCATTCACCACTATTTCAGGGACCACAAGGGACAACCCATTAGGACCACTGGTAACTGACTCCCCTAGTGGAAGTTCCTCAATAAGAAAAGCAGCACCTGGTGCATCTGGCTCAGACACCTGTGAACGGATAGGCCAGTCTGAGATAGCCAAATCATACTCAATCCCATCCTCTTGCTCGGTTGCCTGCTGAATGCACGGCAAACCAGTGGATTGACCAACCGTAGGAGGCATAGGAGCATTCTCACCAACCACTGACTTTAAAAGGGAGCGATGCACCTGTCGAGACTTACTCGGGTCATCCAATGGTGCCACACTATACACTGCACCACCCTCCTTTGGTGCCTTCAGAACCCGATGCACTGAAGAACTCCACAGGTCATGAATTTTATGACGGCCCCTCACGCCAAGCTCCTTGAGGTATACCAACTGACCCTCCGGTAGTGGTACCTCTCGGACCTGCTGATCATGGTGGGCCTTCCGACGTGCAGCTGCTGCCTGCAGTCGCTCTCTGGCTCCATGGAACGCCAATTGCAAGCGGGTCTGATGATCTTGGACCCATTCATGAACTGTGGTACCAGAGGGCTCTGGGACATTACCCAATAAAAAGTCCAGGGGCAACCTTGGTTCCTGCCCGAACATCAGAAAGAACGGTGACTCCCCGGTGGCCTGGTGGGGAGTGGTGTTGTAACAGAACAAAATCTGGGGCAAGCAAGAATTCCAATCCCTTTTCTGTGAAGTGGGTAAAGTTCGCAATAGGTTATGCATGGTTCGATTAAAATGTTCGCACTGCCCATTTCCAGCTGGGTGATAGGGGGTAGTGCGCGTTTTCTTAATACCATACAACCCACAAAGCTGCTGGATAAGCCCATTCTCAAAACTACGACCCTGATCCGAATGGATTCGTCCAGGTACCCCAAATTTAGCGAACCACTCTCCCACCAGCACCCGTGCCACAGTAGAGGCACGTTGGTCGCTCGTCGGTACAGCCAAGGTGTACTTGCTGAAAATATCAGTCATCACAAGCACATGTTCTTGCCCATTTCTGGCAGGCTCCAGGGTAGTGAAATCAATGGCCAGGATCTCGTTCGGTCGACTCGCCAGTAGATGGCCCATAAAGCTCTGTGCGGTTGGATTACTGTCCTTGGCCACCTGACACCGATCACAAGACAGACACCAGTCTGCCACGTCAGCGGCCATACCAGGCCAAAAACACCACTGCTGTAGAAGCTCCAGAGTCCTCTCTATTCCCTGATGGCCATGTTGCTGGTGAGCCTGCGTCAACACCTCTTTCTGCATTGCCTTAGGCAACAACAGCTGGAATATCATCTCACCCCCCTCTGAACGGAACACCTTTCGGTAGACAATGCCATCTTGCTCCACCAGGCGATCCCACTGTTTCAGTAGGGCTAATGCAGACGGTGAGGCCTGTTTACGCTCCTGGCCACTAGGACGTTCCCCCCACCTCCAGAAACCCAAGGCTTCCCTAAGGGTGGGGTCTGCCTGCTGAAGAGCAATGATGTCGGCTGTAGTACGAGTTGGTAAAACCAAAACGGCCGACTGAGCAGCCGTGACCATCCCTGGCTGCAGCACTTGCTGCAATGGCTGTGGAAGGGCCGTGCCTGGGGCTAAAGCCTCAGTCATCTGAGAATCTGTGGGGTGCAGCCTAGACAGAGCGTCTGCATTTACATTACTCCGCCCTGACCGATATTTGACCTCATAGTCAAAAAATGCAAGCTGGCCCAGCCAACGCTGCTCGGTAGCACCAAGTTTAGCTGTGGCCAGGTGGCTCAATGGGTTATTATCTGTATAAACTGTGCATTTGTGTCCTAACAAGTATTCACGAAATTTTTCTGTCATGGCCCACTTAAGGGCCAAAAACTCCAATTTCATTGAACTATAATTCTGCATGTTTCGTTCTGCCGGTCTCAACCCTCTACTGGCATTATGGGCCGAACTCTGCCCCCTTGCTCCTGTGAGAGCACTGCACCCAAGCCTCCATGACTCGCATCAACCTCCAAAATGAAAGGAAGTGTAAAGTCTGCATATGCCAATACGGGGGTAGTGGTCAGCTTGGTCTTCAAAGCCTTAAAACTGGCTTCACACTCACTGGACCAGGTTGGTATAGTTGCCTTCCGAGGACCTGCCTTAGAGGCTATGTTGGTCAGCTCAGCTACCAACCGATACAACGGGGCAGCTAACTTGGCAAAACCTTCCACAAATCGTCTATAATAGCTCGCAAACCCCAAGAAAGATCGTAGCTCAGAGACGGTGGTAGGAGTTGGCCAAGACGAAACCACCTCAACCTTATTAGGGTCAGTGGCTACACCTTGGTTCGAGATGACATGGCCCAAATACTTTACTTGCTGCTGGAAAAACGCACACTTCAAAAGTTTCACCTTCAGCCCTTCGCGCTCCAGTCGTCCCAGCACCACACCCAGCCTTTCGAGATGTTGCTCCACCGATACAGAATGGACCACAATGTCATCAAGATAAAGAAGCACTGACTGACCTTGTTGGTCACCAAATATCCGCTGCATTAAGCGTTGGAAGGTACTGGGAGCGTTACAGAGCCCGAAGGGCATGCGGTTATACTCAAAAAGTCCAAAAGGTGTGCAAAAAGCAGTTTTGGGCTTGTCCTCCTCTCGAACCAGTACCTGGTTGTAGCCACTGGCCAAGTCAAGGGTAGAAAAAAATTGTGCACCTGTCAGTGCATCCAAGGACTCATCTATGCGTGGAAGCGGAAATGCATCCCTCCTCATCTTGCTATTTAATTGACGATAGTCCACACACATACGCAGACTGCCATCCTTCTTTTTCACAAGAACAATGGGGGACGCATAAGGACTACAACTTTCCCGGATTACTTGCATTTCCAACAATTGATTAATGTGTTCCTTCACCAGCTCGTACTCTGAAGGGGGTATACGTCGATAACGTTGCCGCACTGGGGTGCTATCCTGAAGGGGAATCTCATGAACAATCAAGTTAGTACACCCCAAGTCTAACTCAGTAGCCGCAAAGACATGAGCGTACTTCCTTAACAAAGAACGTACCTTCTCTTGGTCCTCCAAGGACAAAGACGACAAGCCCAAGGCATCGATCTGGTCAGGCACGGTGGGTAATACTGACTGAGAAGACACAGTCGCGATGTATGATGGCTCTTCCATAATACCTGCTGGTAAACTTACAAGGTGGGTATGTTCCAGTTCACCCATAACAGTGCGGGGATAAAGCAATACATCCATAGTGCCCACATTAACAACCGGTATGTAGGCTGTACCTTGAACAACTCGCACCAATGCAGGAGAAACTAACAAGCCTGCGGGTAAGCCTGACTCTGGGGGTTCTAACAACACCGTGGCTCCAGAATAATGATCCGAACAAGTTCCAGCCACCAGCTTCATGGTACCACCTGGTATCCTACAAGCCCTTTTACCTCTCACCTTAACCTGACCTGTGACCCTCCCAGATGACTGCAGACTACTGCCATAACATCGCTAGAAGGCATCTTGGATTGGGGCCGGTGCCCCTGACACAGAAGGTAAGTCAAACAGACCTGGTCCATGACTGCCAAAAAGCTCCTTGAAACATTTCTGAATGGCATTCATGCCTAAAACAACAGGTGTTAAAATGTTTGACGTATTTGGTGGGTCCTGAACCACCAATACACCACACTGAAGCATCAACTTCCCACAAAGCTCCACGTCCATTTCTAGGTAGCCAATATATGGAATGGCTAAGCCATTGGCTGCCCTAAGTTGTAACCAGTGACAGGAATGAAGGCGCTCCTGTCCCCAAGGCTTAAAGTGCTGTAAAAAGAAGCTTTCTATAACAGTGGTCACCATGGACCCCGTGTCCACCAAACAAGGCACCTTAACCCCTCCCAGAACAATATCAACATGCGGGCAGGAGGCCATTAATTTCAAAACACTGGTCACATTTGGAGCTTCACTTCCTGAGCCAAGAACTGCCCCACCGGATGTGTGGCTCTGCAATCCGGCGGGCGCTAGTTTTCCCGAGGCCGAGGGTCTGTGGACATTGCTACCTGAAGATGAATTCTGCGTGGGGCCTTGAGGCCTCAATGGTACTCGAACCCCATCGCATTCGCTAGCGACATGGCCAGGCTGTTGACAACGTCGGCATATTAGTGGCCCAGTACGGGGCGAGCGACTTCGCAGGTTGGACCGTTGTAATTGGGCAATACTCTGAGTGAGCTGTTGCAGCTGCTCTTGCTGACAACGCAATTGTTCCTGCTGCAACCTCAACATTTCCTTCATGTCACTCACCTCAGAAGATGATGACTGAGGCAGGTCATGTGGGCTTCCTTGTACCTTATACTGGATGCAGAGGGCTGCAGGAACAGAATAACTGCGACTCCTCATGCTACTGGGCATCCCCTCTCTCTCCCACCTAATAGCTTCCTTCCGAACCTCTAACAATGTGGCGGTAGGTTTTCCTTGCACCATCTGCTTTAGCTGCCTGCGTAAAGCGCCATCGAGGACGTGCTCAACAAACTGGTCTCTAAGTAAAACTTCAGCATTTGGCATACCATCAGGGGCTTGGTTCTTTACCTTGTCCATGAGTTTCAACAAACTCAACGAAAACTCTTGGAGGGTTTCCCCTTCCTGCTGCCGCCGAGAGAAAAACGCCTCCTGTAATGCTACATACGACTCAGCACAACCATAAAGCTCTTTCAGTATAGCAATTATGCGATCTGGATCCCTCCAGTCAGCCCTAGGCCGATACTTTATCTCGTCATGTGCTTCCCCCTCTAAATGGTCATACAAGAAATCAGCTTTATCAATTCCTTCCAGATGCCGTGCCCTCATGCTGGCCTGTGCCTCCTCCAGCCACTCACTCAACCATTGCCCTGACCTCCCACTAAACACGGGACATTTACATTCACGTGGGATGAAAACCAACCTTACTGTTACCGGGGCAACGGCTGCACCATCACTACTAGGCACAGAGTTATTAGTTGTTGCACCATCAATTGCTGCAGCAGACGAGGAAGCTGGGGCCCACTCTTGACGTAACCTTTCATTATCTTCTCTCAACTGGACCACCAAGTCCTTCAACATCTGTATCTCTTCTGCTGCCATACTAACTCAAATCCCAACAGTACAATCAAGCCAAGACAATCAACACCCTTACCTGACACTATGGATTGCCACGAGAATAACTGCTGCTTTGCCTAAGAACAGAGGAAAAGATGTACAATAAGTTTGTTTTGTTTTTTTAATGCAGATGCTCTCAAACCAAACATTTATACACCAAACTACAAAATGGAACATAAATCTCTGTCAATACTCAGTAACATCCTGCTGACTACGCCAAATTGTGGCAGATGCTACTGAGGTGTCTGACTACGCCACCCCTAGATGGACAATAGGGGAACTCAAATTACCATTACACTCATATCAGGACACAGGTTCGGGTACTGAGATGACAAAGACGTGTTTCCATACACAGAAATAAATTTTATTAATACAAGAGCACGACCATAAACATAAAAAGCTGACGTCAGACTGATTTAAAAACACACAATAAAAGTCACTGCAAAGCTTCTCAATTGGCCATGATCACACAGTAAGTCACAATTCATGCATGCCCACATTCAGGGTGAGGGAAACAAACACAGTAAAGGACTTGTTAATTCACACCAGAGCAGAGGTAGAAGAGCAGGTGCATGGATCTTTTAAGTAGACTGGTTGTTGGTAACACACAAGCACTTACACAAACTCATTCAGACAACACAAAACAGACATGCACACACAGGAGCAACTGAGGCACACCGGTGGGTGTCCAGCCACCCCTCAATATGGATGCCAAGAATCCACCCCAGGCACACGTGTGCAGAACCACACTCACCTCGCACAACACGACAATTGGTCAGTCACACAGTGAGAACAATCACTACACACAGAAGAGGACCCACCACCCGAAGGATGCTGTCCCCACCACCGGCACTCTGCTCCTGTGTATACAAAAAAAACAATTAATTATGGACCTCACATACCCTCATACACTCACCCATACACACACAGAAACCTACATACAAACACACAGTTATGGGCATCACACACACACACACACACACACACACACACACACACACACACACACACACAAAGTCTGAGAGCAAAGAATTCAAGCTGCAATGGCCAATGATCCGCGGTATTAGAGAGCAGAGACGTGGACACGTCAGTGCAGTCGTCAACAACGGGCAAGGCAAAGCAAAGCAGCAGTTGTTCTAGCCAGCAAAGTCACTTCCTTGTGAGATGGTATCTAAGAAATGACACAGAAGTACACTTAGTAAACAGCCAGCCCAATAACTTCACTGCGCAACTCTAATTAAAACAACCTACCTGAGTGACACTGATTAATGCACGAAGCTCATAGCAAAATGCAGCATGCAAATCCAGTAATGATGCGATAACACTGGAACACATACAACAGTGGGCTTACTAAACAGCTGGCCTGATAACCCCATAATGCGACTCAGTTGAAAACATACCTGAGCAACAACTCGCGGATACAAGGAGCCCACGACAATATAGCAGGTGAGCCGAACGATGGTGCATTAACCGGCGTAATCTGATGGGAGACGTAGTAGCCGCAGTGTATAAAAGATCAGAAGCGCGCCCTGAATTAGGGCTGTATACAAACTATAATATCCCGCCGGTAACGCGATTGGCTGCCAAGAGAAAGCACAGAGCCAACCAGGAATCAGGCGATTGGCTGTCACAGAGCAATGCAGAGAGCCAACCAAAACCAAAACGGAAAAGTTGGGAAGGGGGGGGAGCCCAATCATAATCAGCATGATCAGAGTAACGAGAGAGAGAGAAAGAGAGACCCATGGACATAAGGTAAACAAACTATATTTTCACCCAGTCCATCCTGCCACATATACATGGATCTGGCGTTGGAGAGGTAGAGGCTTGGCAGTGGAGATTTGAGTGGCTGTTTTCTGAGCTTAGTCAACAGGCCGGCTCTGCCTGTAGCCTCGCTTTTGCTTCGGCTCCCGGCGCCGCCTCTTTTGCTTTGCTTCTGATAACAATCCATGGAGACCCCGCTGGCCTCGCAATCTGCCTCGTCCGGAATGTGGTTTTTTTTTTTTCTCGTCCAGAATGTTGTGCATGCGATGGAAATCGCTACAAACCGTCATTTTCTGCTGGAAACCAATGTCCAGTAAGTCCATACGGTTGTAGTGGATATTGAAGTCCGGTACAGACGAACAACACACAAAAATACACACAAAAAACATAAAAACCGTGCACAGGTAGGGAGAGCTTGTAGCCGCAGCCGTTGTAGTAGAATTGTATATAGTAGGGTTTTCCAGAAGAAAAGGTAGAAGTAGAACCAGAAGTAGAAGTAGAAGGCGGAATATGGCGTTTGACCGACACGATGGCGTCTGTCACAATCTGGATCGGCTGTGACGTCACATGCAAGATCTCTATACCTGAAGTTGGTCAGTTCTTGTAGCTCAATTGTAATTAAGGGTTTGCAGCAGTGTTACACACACACAAGTGTAACATGCAGCAAAAGCCATCATGCGTCACGTTTGCTGTGGGCACAAAACCCCGTATAATTTAAATAACAAACCAAATATGGTGCCGCAATGCATAGGACACAAACTCAAGACGCCTCTCAAATGTGCAGACCACATTACATTACACTGAGCAAACGCTTTTGTGTGTGCGTGTGCGCGCAAGAAAGAGGAGAGAACAGAAAAGCAGAACAATCCAAACAACTTCAAAATGGCTGTACGTTTGATTGTGTGTATGAACCGAATGAATTCCCAAGATTATTGTGGTCGTGGTGGTCAATTGGTCAAGTTGAAATGGTTCAGTCTCACCTCTCGCGTTAGGTGATCACCACTACACACTGACGGTGAGTTTGTGTTGGGGGAAGGCAGGGGGAATCATTCAGGAGGAGGTCGAATGACAAATAAACGGAGTCATACTCGGAGATAGATCTAATGGATAGGAAAAGGTCAAAGCTTCAGGATGGCATATTATTTGTCTCATATTGATTTAATACGCCAAATATGGGGGGGGGCAGATTGGTACTTTCCCAATATTGGGGGGGACATGTCCCCCCCAGTGCCTATGGTGGTTACGCCCATGCCATCAGGTGCCCAATTCCGGAAGAAAAGGAAAGAAGAGGAGGAGAAACGAGCAAAAGAAAAAGGTATGCTTTACGAATCAATTTCAGTGAGTGACAAGAATTAGTGCCCTAATTAGCCTTATATTATTGATGCTTGCTAAGTCGGACGACCTGGCCTGGCCTGCCCCCCAACACGAAATTAATTTCAGCATAACGATTAGGCTTTGCAACAAAACATTTAAAGTTATTGCTGTTATTGCCTTGGGTTAACGTTGGGCTCTGTATTAGCCAACAGAATGTTAACAGCTTTACATGGTCGTTTAAACATTTCTCATCGTGTGTTGTATGCTACGTCGCGGACACGGCCCGTTATAAATTTGCTGTTACCAGAATGGCAATGATCAAGTCGTAATGTACTTACTTAAGACTCTGTGTAATGTCATAGTAGTGTAGTACTATGGTAGTAAAGTCTTTTTGATGACTAGTAGTACAACGTTCCGCTGGCGGGATTGTGCATATTATGGGGCTACGACAAGCATGGGCATCGCCACCATTGAATGTGAAGGGGACATGTCCCCCTCACATTTCATAATTCTTCGTTTGGACCCCCCCCCCCCCCCCCCCCCCCCACACACACACACATATTTAACATAAAATATTAGTTCACCCAGCGCCGTTTCTATTGCTTCGTGAAAGAATCCATTCCACTTGATCGATAAGAGAATACACAGAGCACTGAAAATCCACTCCGGGTTTTCCGGGCGTTCCCTACAACAGCTCACCGCGCGCGAGTGAAGTGAATCTCAGCGCGAGCAGAGAAATGTTGGTGCAGCTGCTGGAAAGTTTTTTTTTTTTTCCTTTTATTTCCCAAAACATTCAAAATACAAACAAATAGAGCACCATATATATACAGATCCAAAAACATCAAAGTAGTAAAACACACACATAGCAATAAAGTAAAAAATATGAACAAGAAAGGGGCTACTTAACTATCTTTACATATGTTAATCGAGTAAATCAAAGTCATCCAAAAAGGATATAAAATAACCAACATCCTTATTTTCAACTAACTTTAAAGCTTTGGCAAAAAGCTTGAGGTCATTCTTCCAGTGTGTAACATAAGGTTTAGTTTTAAAAAAACGACATTTGTGAATAAAGTGTTTACCTAAAAGTAGTAAATTATTAATACCATATTCAATTTTGTTATTATTTAAAAACACTCCAAATTTAATTTCTTTAATGGATAAAGGGGCAAACTGAATCCCCCTAGACTGTAGCCAAGCCTGAAAATCAATCCAAAATCTTTGTATTAAATCACATAGAAAGAAAAGATGTTCCAAATCCTCCTCCTCTGTTTCACAAAACACACATTTACCAGTTTCAAATTTAAATTTCTTCTTCAGAAATTCTTTGGTTGGGTAAATTCTATTCAAAACTTTGAACTGTATTTCTTTCGCTTTGAAGGGAATTAGAAAGGAGAGATATTTAGTTCTAATCTTTTTAATTTCTACTGTTTCAAAATCTTTTAATATGTAATCTCTTTTGACAGAATTAGGAAAGCAAATATTTTGTAAGGAACGTCTTAAAAATTTGTTATCGCACTTTTTATTACAAAATTCGACACCTTCAATCCAAAGTTGTCTCAGTCTAGGAGAAATATCAGAGTACACCATATCCTGTTCCACCATAGTTCGGATTGGTACAGGAATAGCCTTTACGATTTGGTTGTATTTTCTTTTTGTACATTGAATCTGAAATTTCTGACAGAAATGACCATGTTGTAAAATCTGTCCATCATTCATAAAGTGAGCAATAGCCCACACACCTTTGGAAAACCATTCCTCAATAAAAATAGATTTTCTATTAACCAATATATACCTATTATTCCACACTGGGCTATTATGAGGGGTAAAATTATGCTTAAATATTATTTTCCAATAAAGGAGGACCTGTTGATGAAAGTCAGAAAGTGTCTGAGGAAGTTTATTTAACTCAAAATCACATTTTAATAGGAAGTCGATTCCACCGAGCTTATTGAAAATGAGGTTGGGTATGTAATACCAGATAGAGTGACTATTATTTAGAAAAGACTTTAGCCATTTAAGTTTTAGTACACCGTTCATGATGTCAAAATCTATTGCATTTCCCCCTCCCTCACCATAGGGTTTGATTAGATCATCTTTACCTATATAATGACATTTGTTCTTCCAAATGAAGTTAAAGTTTAATCTATTAAATGTTTTTATCATTCTTTTTGAAATAGGGAGGGAATACGCAGGATAAATTAATCTAGAGAGACTCTCCATTTTGGTCAGTAATATCCTGCCAAAGACAGTGACATCTCGCTTTAACCATCTATTTAAGATTAGTTTACATTTGTCAACATTATCAGATATATTTGCTTTATCCCGAATATTACTATCTTTTGTAATGACTATACCTAAGTATTTCACCTCTTTCTTCACCTTTATATTGTACAACGATTGCAAGGGATGGTCTTTTAAAGCAAATAGTTCGCATTTATTCAAGTTTAGTTGCAGGCCTGAGGCTTTAGAAAATTTAACAATAAGTTGTTGAGCCAAGGGAATTTGATGTTTATTCTTTAAAAAAAGGGCTGTGTCATCAGCTAACTGACTAATTATTAATGATTTACCCATGACCTCAATACCAGCAATATTACTGTTTTTAATTAAAATGGCGAGCATCTCTGCAACCATTATAAACAGCAAAGGTGAGCTTCCACAACCTTGACGAATGCCCCTTTTGATGCTGAATCTTTTGTATGTTCCGTGGCCTAAAGACACTGAGCTATTTATATCGTTATAGAGCATACTACTTGTATTTCTAAATTTTTTTCCAAATCCAAATCGTGTGAGAGTTTCTAAAATAAAAGGATGCTCTACAGAGTCAAATGCCTTATAAAAATCTAAGAAAAGAATAAAACTGTCATTCTCAATTAAATCACTATAATCAATTAAATCTAAGACAAGTCTAATGTTATTATGAATATTCCTTTCTTTTAAAAAACAGCTGCTGGAAAGTGGAGGAGGTGACGTCAGCCACATTGCAACCTCACAATGTCTAGCTTTTGCTAAAACCTTATTCTTTTGTTATGTGTCCTCAAAATTAACCCTAGGACACGTTAAATTAATATTCAACTAAACAGTGAAATAAGCTTAGCCTAATGGGGTATTCTTGGTTGATGATGAATTGTTTGCAGTATTTGCTCCTCCCCAGACACAATGGACATAAGGACATTCTTTACAAAGAAGTGGAAAGTCAGTCAAAATTTCCCCACAGGACAGGGTTTTTTTTGTCCCAATGGAAATGTTAGTGCAGTTAGCTGGCTAGTCAATGTTAGGAGATGTATCAGCTAGCTTAAAGGCGTCACGCAGTGGCGATAAAAGTCGCATTATTCTGCACCAGAATGCTTTCGAGATTCGAAATAAATTGACCGTCGATTTTTCAAAAGCTTCCCGCGGTTGTAATCGGTCCTTATTTGGTCATGCCCATCACTTGAAATTTCCCGCGTTCGCAGCGCCCCCTCTCGGTCAATGGAACAGCTGCGTGACGTCATACCAGTAACCACTCGGTGCAGTTGCAATAGCGGACACACCAGAAAATAGGAGCGATGCTGAGGAAATTAGCTTTGATTTTACCGATACAGAAGAAGAAAATGGCCCACAAGTAGAGATTTTGACAGCTGAATGTCCTGGTGGTATCCAGCCTTACAGATTTGAACCTGAGCGCTCATCTTCAGAAGAAAATGAGGACAGTTCTGACGACGACAGAAACGAAGACGAGAATGAAGAAGACCGGCGACTTGAAGACTTGTTTTGGTTGGTTTCTCTGACTAAATCACTACTTGTGTGTATTTTTAAAGACCATTTTCACTTGAATTAGAATGCTGTGTGATTAATCTATGATTATGTGTAATACTGATAGCTGTAGGGGGTGAAAGTATAGCTAGAAAGATTGAATTCTAGCAACTTGACAGCTTGCGATCTCGCGAAATGCAGTGGGCCTTCTGATACAGTAGACCCCTTGATATTCCAGTTTTCATCATTTTCCTTTTATTGCGGTTGATTTTAACTTGATATTCAGTATGTTATAGGCTGGGAGTATTGAGCTTTGTATTGTATTGTTTAGTAAACGTACAATCGTCAGTAATAAGTGATAATTATTAGTTAAAGGCAGCTCTGTGGCATAAATCTTTCAATTAATCTTCTGTCATCCATTTGCTAAAATTATGCGCCACATATGTTATCAAGACAACACTTCATGTGACAAAGAAAGATATGACAAATACATAAATGTATGAAAATCATTTTGTACAATTAATGATGATACATAGAAACACTTAAAACATCTCATCTCATTATCTCTAGTCGCTTTATCCTTCTACAGGGTCGCAGGCAAGCTGGAGCCTATCCCAACTGACTACGGGCGAAAGGCGGGGTACACCCTGGACAAGTCGCCAGGTCATCACAGGGCTGACACATAGACACAGACAGCCATTCACACTCACATTCACACCTACGGTCAATTTAGAGTCACCAGTTAACCTAACCTGCATGTCTTTGGACTGTGGGGGAAACCGGAGCACCCGGAGGAAACCCACGCGGACACGGGGAGAACATGCAAACTCCGCACAGAAAGGCCACGGGGCTCGAACCCAGGACCTTCTTGCTGTGAGGCGACAACGCTACCCACTACACCACCGTGCCGCCCCACTTAAAACATGTGTTTTTAAAAAAACATTTTTTTTCTATCAATACCTAGCCATGACCTTGAAATCAGATCCATTGATAACAACAGTCACAAATAGTGTTCAGTGTTCGTTGTTACAGCCAAACACAATACACCAATTAGGCATTTTGTATCACAGAATATTAATACATCATTTCATAGTGTTTTGAGTGTTCAAAACTATCCACAAACTGAATAAATCCACAAAATCCGCAATGTAAACATCTCTGGTAAATGCACGCTATAGAGAAAACATGGCGACAGGCCAGCATCACCCAAGGGAGGTTACTGGTATGATGCCACACATAAGTTGACCTAGTTAACGGCTGGCTGCCTAAATTTGGCTGTGCGCGTCAACTTTAAATGCTTGTAGCGGGCGCATCGTGACACTGAGATCGCGGGAAACCGAGGGGCTTGAATAACCCACCAAACCCGACATTTTGACACATGATATAGCCTGATTGCTGAAATTACCGCACAACGCCTTTAACGTTAGCTATCATTTAATTCAAACCCAGTAGGCCTGCCTTACTGTAATGCCAAGAATGAGGTCAAGTCTGCTCTGATGATATTTATTGATTCCTTGTTTTGTCTGGTCTTTGGCAGTTTTCTGGAAAGTAAGGTGGGAAATCAGTGTATGGGGAAGGAATAGTAGAAAGGAACGTATGGAGAGAGATGGATGTTATTCCAGGTGGATTGTGAAGGAAAGGGGGATAAAAGTTATGAAGTGGTAGAAATTGTGGTGGCACCAATATAAGAAGGAGTTATATCTATAAATCTATTTGTTATACTAATCTGTAAATGCTACTGTAGTACCACCATTGCATGTAGGTTGACAAAACTGCACTTGTTCATTGTGTGAAGTTATCTTTTATGTGTCATTGCTTGACCCAGTGTAATTTTGTGTTATGAAGACTGCATGATGCCATGCCATTTTTGTTATGAGTATCGCTAAATCGGAAAAAAGTAAAATGCACCCACTAAAGTCACTGTTGGTGGTGAACAAAATTGCACCTGTTCATTGTGTGAAGTTATTTTTTATGTGTCACCGTTGCTTGACACAGTGTGATTTTGTGTTATGAAGTTTGCATGATGCCATGTCATGCCTGTTCATTGTGTGAGATTATGAATATTCTTATTTTTAAACATACAGTTGAGTGTCACTATTGCTTGGCCCAGTGGCATGTTGTGTTACATCTAAAACTAAATAGAAAACACAAAATAAAAAGTAAAATGCACCCATAAAGTCATTGTTGGTGATAAATTGTGTCACATTCATCTCATTATCTTAGGCATAGCGGTGGGTTTAAAAACAGGCTGATGAATATATGGACTAGTTGAATGAGGACGGGGCGGACTTACCATTAGGCAAACCAAGGCGGTTGCCTAGGGCCCCCAAAATTTGGGGACCCCTAACAGTCAGCCCCGTCACGGTAAACACCAAACAATATATATGCAATCTTAATTTGTCTCTAATATTAAGTAGTCAACGATATAAATGGAAAAACACACCAAAATAGCATCAGAATATCGAATTCATGTGTATATAGTATTTGTCCCAGCACACACACACCCCCCTGGTTGTTTTACATTGGACTAGTCCATGATCTGACGACGTAGACAGGTGCGCGACAGAAATTCAAACCAAAGCAGAGGGAACTGTAAACAAGATGAAGCGCAGTTATGAGAGTGGTTGCGCTAAACAAAAAAAAGGGCACAAAGCAAAAAGAATGCAGCTGCACTTCTGAAACTAATTACATTTTTCAAATTAAATTTTTTTATGTATAATCTGGAATATCAAGAGTAGTAGCTGAAGTAGCCTGTTTATTTATTTATTCAAATCAATCTAATTATTATAGCTGTCGGTCAAATATGCAACCTTTTTCAAGAAGCAACTTTAAAGCAATCTTTTTATTGTTGCAAGTTAGAGCATACAGTAAGTGGATATTGAGTCAAATTGTGACTGAGGGGGAAAAAGGTATCAGTCATAGCTTGACGGTTTTAGTTGCAGGGCATCGTGGCAGCAGTTGACTTTCTACCACTTTTACACTCTTTTCTGGAGACCAGAAAGACAATAACAATAGGATTATATAGATGATGAAGGCCAGGAGAAGTACATGGAGAAGAGACAAGCAAGAAAGGCACAAAGGAGAGAGAGAGACCTGAAACATAAAGGCAAAACAGACACACAGATGAAGAAAAACAGGGGTACAGACAAAGAAATGGAAGACAGGGACAAAGAGAAGGTATTCATTTTAACAATACATTTTGGGTATTTATTTCTAGTGTTCCATGATTGATTTGCTGTCGTCTTGTGTCACAGTAGTAAAAGATAATAAGAGACAAGACGGATGGACAACACCAACTTCTGCCAGTGAGCCCTTGCTGAACAAGGTATGTGATTTGACAAAGGATTACTTGTGTTCATAGATCATATCATCAAAGAAAAAAAGTGTATTGAGTTGTTTTGTTATAATGCTGTGTTGTTTATTGTAGTTTGGGTTCCATACCTCTGCACACCACCTTTCTATGAAGACTTTGGAGAAGCCAGCAACAAGTAGGACTTTCTTTCTCATATGATTATGATGAACAATGGACATTTGGAGATTAAGGACTTTTCAGTAATGTACTGGCTGCAACCTTTAAAAACTCATACCTCTCTCTTTCTCTACCCCCCTCTCTCTCACACACACACACACACACTCACTCACTCTCTCTCTCTCTCTCTCTCTCTCTCTCTCTCTCTCTCTCACACACACACACACACACACACACACACACACACACACACACACGCACCTACACCCCATTATGGAATGGTGATGGAATACATGAACAATGGAATTTTGAAGATTAAGGACATTTCAATAATGTACTGGCTGCATCCTTTACAAACTCACAATCCCTCTGTATCTGTCTCTCAACCACTGTATTACCTGTCACTAAATGGCTCTCTTTCTCCCTCCCTCCCTCACTCTCTCTCACACACACAAACTCTCTCTCTCTCTCTCTCTCTCTCTCTCTCTCTCTCTCTCGTACATTTATCTTGGCATCAGTCTTATCCCATTGAAATGTAGAGGTTTCGATAGAGTAATATCCATTTGTGTTGTAGTTCTGATAACAGTAAGATCATTTTGTATCTCTGGTAATGTGTATCTGGTAATGTGTATCCATTTGTGTTCTACTTCTGATAAGAATAAGATCATTTTATATCTGGTAATATGTATCTGTGGAGTAAAAATAATAATTGGATTTCAGATATCCTTGTTTTATTAAAATATGGAGATTGACTTTTAAAATTGGCTGTCTCTCTCTACTGTCTCTTCTTCTGTTGTTTGCTTTGCCGCTCTCTCTCTTTCTGGTTTGATCTGAGCAATAAACACTGTCAGAATTTTGGCAAATGCTGGAGTAATCTCAAACCTGTTTCACTGTGGAGCTTATTTGGGGCACATTGTTAGTGGCAGTTTGCTATCTTTTTTTCTGAATTTACAGCAAGGAGATATGGCATGTGCCAAGTAGGGATGACCATTATTCTGTATGTGTGTTTCAAGACTGACTTTTGAGGGCCCCATGTCTGTATTTCGCCTAGGGCCCCAAAATGGCTAGAACCGCCCCTGAATGAGGACTTATTGTTGAGTCTCTAAAATAGTCATTGAATTAAGTGACTTTTGTAGGTAAAATTAGGTGTTTAACAACCTGTTAAAAATACACCAGAATGCAGGAAATGGCATCTAATTAATTAAAAATTTTCTGGCGGAGGACCCCCCGCCAGTGTGTCCCCCCCACATTAAAAATGCTTCTGACGACAAGTTAGGCGCGCACACACACACACACACACACACACACACACACACACACAGAAACACTAATCCTATATCCCAATGTTTATTTCAAATTAAGCAGTTGTGCTTTCTTAAATAGCTGTGGATAGCTGTAATGCGAAGTCATTGAGTATTTTTGTTTATTGTTTATCTTTTATTGTTTATCTTTGTATTTTTTATTGCACTAGTCATTAAAACTGGAAATTTGTTCTTGAAAATAGATGTTGTGAGTTTGTGTATGGGGTCGTGTGTGTTCTGGACGAAGTTAGTGTTTTCTTAGGTGGTGGGTGGGAGGTGGTTGTCGGGTTGGGCCGGGGGGGGCGCCAGCAGGGGGTTTCGCCTGGGGAGTAAATCACTCTAGGATCGCCACTGTGTATACTGCAATGTAAATAATGCCAATTAGGTAACTGGTACTTTAGGTATGTATACTCAGTTCAAGAGTTCACTACCTTTCTACTTTTATGTCAGATAAAACACCACAGTTATGGTGCCACAGTTGTAGAATTGTTAAAATAAATGTGTCCACCACCAAATCTATCCTTGGTTTGTTATTTATTTATTTAAGTTGTGCGGGGGTGGGGGGGGGGGGTGCTGTCAGCCATGCTTGACCTCGGTATTTGAAAAATCCTGGTTACGGCCCTGGGTGGAGGAGCACCATACCTTACTCATCATGTTAAGAGAGTTTCTGGCCTTGTTGAGACGGCTCTGGATGTCCAAGTCTGCCCCCCCTTCAATACTGATGATGCTGCCAAGATAGTTTAGTTTATTAGTTTATTTAACAGGGGCCATGTACAGAACAAGTCCCATACTAGAATTAGCTATACAGCTAATTTTCATCTGTGGTCCCTGGGCAGGGGGCTTAAAACAAACAAACAAACAAACAAACAAACAAACAAACAAACAATATGGACAATACATACACTACTATTGCTACTATGACTAGATATACACTAAAAACAGCAACATCATACTAGGACAACACAACATCACAACATGTAACAATGACACAAGGACAACACACCTACACAGGACACTACCATCAATACACAAATGACAACACATAAGGCAGCACACATCACAAAATAATAAATTAATGATCACATCTTTGATAAGCCTTCAGCCATATCTTCAAGGATTTTTTAAATTGGCTGAAACTTGTACAGTCTCTAATATGAGCTGGAATTGAGTTCCATTTTTCTACTGCACTGATAGAGAAAGCTGATCGGCCAAAGGAAGTCTTCCTGAAACTCCCATAACAATCACCTCTCACTGAAGACCCAGAGACCCTTAATTTAGCTCTACAAAGTGATATGTATTGCTTGAGAGGTGGCGGTGCAAGATCATGGATAAGTTTATACATCAAGCACATAGCAAAACAGATAAAACTCTCAAAGATTAGTAAGTTGTTTTATGATGGCACAATGATGGTAATTTCTTGGTTTTTTATCAGGAAGTTTTATAGCCTGTTTGTAGAGGGTGGCTAAAGGTTGTAAGATAGTCATCCCTGCCTGGGACCAACTTGTAGAGCACTAAGATAGATGTGAAAAAAATCATAGAATGTAAAAACAGTTTAGCAGCAGGTAAGGGCAATTGGTGCCTGATATGCCTAAAATTAGCTAGACTAGCTCTGACACTTTTGGATATCTTTTTTTATGTGCTTTTTAAAAGTTAAGCTAGAATCAATGATAACACCCAGATACTTGAAATTATCAACAGTATTTATCACCTCTTCCTTAACGAGGATATTGGGTTGTTGTTTTGGGTCATGCCTCTTGATGGAAAAATACATGGCTACTGTTTTGCTCATATTAAAAGTAAGAGTTAACTGTCAGCCAATCAGACACTTTATTTAAAGCTGCAGTAAGTTGTGTTGCAGCTTGTTCACTCGTTTTGGCATGTGTATAAATAACTGTGTCATCTGCATGCATCTGAATGTAAACTTCTGGGCATATCAGAGGTAAGTCATTAATATATAGACTAAATAAAATCGGTCCTAAAATCGATCCCTGGGGGACTCCAATGGTGCTATTAGATAGGGGAGAGCATGTGTCCATAATTCTTGTACACTGCTTTCTTGAATCTAAGCAAGATTCCATCCATGTCAGAGCTTTAGAAGAAAGGTTGAACTTTGAGAGTTTATTTAATAGAACATTGTGATTAACCATGTCAAACACCTTTTTAAAATCAAGGAAGACAGCACCAACAACACCTCCCCTGTCAAGTCTGGATTTAATTTGCTCAATAAAATAACAAAGTGCTGTTTCTGTTGAATGATTCTTCCTAAATCCAAACTGCATGGGGTGTAGTGGAAAATTACCATCTAAATAGGCTATCAACTGGTCACAGACCACTCTTTCAGCTACCTTAGAGATGGCTGGAAGAATGCCAATGGGCCAATAATTTGTAACATCAGTTACATCACCTGATTTAAAGATGGGGGTTATTACTGCTGTCTTCCAGGCATAAGGAAAATAACTTTGTTTAATGGACAGATTGACCAAGTGAGTAACTGGAGAAATGTTTGCATACTTCCTAACAAATGCACAATCACAGTCAAAAATATCTTCTGTCTTAGGCCCTGTTTACATTATTTCGAATCAGCGGATCATCAGATTAACGTTTTTAAAACGATTAGCGTGCACACAGCAACGCCAATACACGATTCGCGTGCACACAGCAACGCCAATACACGGATACGCTAATCACATGACTAATTAGACGGCACGTAAGTTGAAATGTGTAAATAAACTTCAGTGCGGCTCAGCGGCTGCGCTCCAAATCACTCTGCCGTGAACAGCGAGTGCCCTCTGGAGGGTGTGCACTCCCTGGCCCTGCGCAGCTCACAGAGCGCGCGAGTGAAGCGCACGAGCAGTGATTCGGGACTGAGCCGCTGTGTGTGTGATCCCAGTGCATATCGGGCATGCGCAAGTCACTTACCACTTGCAAGTGGAAGGATGGCAAGCCTAAAGACAATCATAACTACACAATGGGCAGTATTTGCATCTTACCATGAACAACATTAAGAATGACAAAGCAAAGCATTATATTCATACTTTTATACTCTTTAATGAAAAACAAAAAGGTGATACAAGGCGGAAACAATAGCAGGAAGTGAAATCCGCGCAGTTTTTCAGCAGTCGCGTCACATGACCAACGTGGCATGACCAACGCCAGCGAATCAGGAAGGTGGATGTCACAGTGACGTTGTCCAATGACGACGTCAGCTAGAGCTCAGCACTGCGTTTCCTCGTTTCTCAATGTTTACACAGCAACGATTCAAATACGAACTGGGCTGAATACGTGGGCCCTGGCGGATTCAAGTTGTTCCGCCTGTGGAGTCATTTTCCGGCGTTTTAATGTGCACGGACAGTGCATCCGCGAAGAAAACGAGACAGATACGGTCTAATGTAAACACCACCTTAGAGTTCTTAAACTGGTTTAAGATTTTAGTTACGGATAATTCTGGTACTTCTAAGATGTTAAACAATGGTAGATCATTATTCGGTAATGTAATGACCTTCTCTCTTGGACCAAAGCCTAGTGCTAGATTTTGAACTGAATCAATAAAGCAACTATTGAACACAGAAGAAATTTGGACTTTATCTTGGGTTAAGGTCTCCTGCACTTGTAATTCATACCCTTTATCTCTTTTATTACTGTCTTTCTTTAAAACTCTATTAATATTTTGCCAAATTTTCTTGCAATTTACCCTTTGATTCATTTATAATGTTAATAAAAAAATGTGCTTTAGCCTTTCTCAATTCATGTACCACTTCATTGCACAACTGCTGAAAAGTTCTCCTATCATTGGGTAATCCAGACTTAGGCCACATCAATTCGATTAGTTGGTTCTTGGAATCACCGCTTGAAGAAAATGCAAAATGAAAAAAATAAAATAAAATCGAAATCAAACTCCCACCAACAGAAAAACATCATGGCTGATAGTTCAAAATACTGAAGACTGCAGGTTGAGGTCACATGACGTCGAAAACCAATCAAATCGTCCCTTTCACTTTAGATAAAGACTTGTGGAAGAAACATGCCTGTGGAGGGGAATCCTGCAAAGCCTGTGTTTATGATTGTTAAGATATTCAGTGAACAGAAGCGTAAAATCTTTGACAGTTGTGTCGAAATTCAAGAGGGCACGTTGATGAATATTCATCTCGGTTAAATTGATTGCAGAGTTTTAGTCACATAGGCTATCGTCCGCATATCTGGTGAAACAGCGCGATCTTGTCATTCTAATGCTATTAGTCACAAGACTGTTGTTTCAGACTTTTATTTTCAATTATCCTTAATGCATATGGGTGGAAATAAGATAAGCTATTAAAAGAGCCATATGAAATGTGTAACAATAATGTATTGTCTTTGTTTTGTTTCTCTATTATGAAAGCCCTCTATTTCCACCGCTAATTTTACCATCAGAGCATTTTTTTAATTTTATTTTTATTTTGCTCGCTTGCTTCATATTTTTCCTGAAAAAATCCGAGAACCAACTAATTAAATTGGTGTGGCCTTAAGTGCAGTTTCCAATGCATAATCCCTTCGCTTCATTAAGTTCCAAACTTGTTCACTAAGCCAAAGTAAGTTTTGCTTTTTTCTGGGGTATGTAATATTTTTACTAAATTCACTTTTAACCTTATCAATCATGGTCATTAATCTCTCAGAAGCATCATCTAGGTCCCTAATGGAACCAATCTCGTTCCAATTCAGTTGCTTAAGCTGGCATTCAAATTCACTAATGAGCCTCTTTGGTACAATTTTTAAGGTCCTTCTGCTTTCCTGCCGGTACATAAACCTTTGTTTTGTTAATTTCCTTGATATCAATGTCAAATTATGATCTGATAATCCGGTCAAGAAATTAAATGTTTTTGTTATTCTTTCTGGTTTATTACTAAATATTAAATCAATCTGTGTTTGTGTTGATGGTGTAATTCTGGTAGGACCTTGAATTAATTGTGTGAGGTTAAATTGATTTGTTAAGTCTTTAAGTTTCTTTCTTTTCGACTTATCAGTCCAATTTATGTTAAAGTCTCCAAGTAAAATTAATTCTTTATTTGTGTTCATTTCTTTCAAAATGTGTCTTAGGTGTTCATAAAACATGGTATTTGATGAAGGTGGTCTATATATGCAAATGACAGTGAATGACATATTGGAAGATAAGCTCATTCTTATTGCCATGCATTCCATGTCCATACAGTTCAATTCAATTTCACTGCAGTTTATAGGTGAACCTGTCTGTATACGGGAGGGCTCCATTCTCAACCTGGACTGGGCTTCTGTTGGTGTTCAGTACCATAATTTCAGTCTTCTTACTGCTAATGTTGAGACTGACTTGCTTTGCAAAGATGTTAAGTCACCGGGTCTTCTCTTGAATGTGAGAATGGGTGTGTGATAATAGCGCTAAATCATCAGCATAGTCTCAATCTTCCAAGTAGGAGAAGGGGGTCCATCTGATGCCCCTGTTCCTATCCTCTGTAATGCACCACATGATCCAGTCTATGACAAGATTGAAAAGCACTGTGGACATAACACACCCCTGCCTGACACCAGTCTTGACTTTGAACAGGATATTACCATCACCAACAGAACAGGTAAAGTTACAGTAGAAACTTCTAATGATCTCAATGAGGTGGGAGGGGATTCCATACGCTCATAGAATCCGCTAAAGGCTGTCCTGGTGAATGCTGTCGAAGGCCTTGGCGAAATCTACAAAGTTCACATACAGAGATTGCTGCCACTCAGTACATTGTTTTAATAATGTTTCTAAGCATGAAAATATGGTCAATACAGCCTCTTCCTCTCCTGAAACCTGCCTGTTCTTTTCGCAGTTTAAGGTGCACAGCCAGGGACAGGCACTTCATGATAACCTTCGCTAGGATCTTGCTGGGGACGGATAACAATGTAATGGCCCGCCAGTTACTGCATTCTGACAGAGCCCCTTTCTTTGGTATCCTGATGATGATGCCTTGACTCCAGTCATCAGGAATGTTCTTTCTGTCCCATATGATGTTAAACAGTGGTTGCAGGATGCTTGCAGTGGTCACAGCATCAGCCTTAAACAGTTCAGCACTGAGGCCGTCTTTGCCGGCTGCCTTGTGATTCTTCAAGGACTTTATGGCAGCAATGATCTCTTCTTGCCTCGGTGGTCCAGTTTCAACGCTCAGGTCCTCTTCAGCTTCTGATATCTCGGGCTCCTATTCTGATGCTGGTCTGTTAAGGACTTTCTTGAAATGTTTGACCCATCTTGCTTCTTGGTCTTTCTCAGAAGTGAGAAGCTGCCCCTGCTTATCTCATATGGGGACATTCCTGCTGCCGTTGTATTTCCCACAGACCAGTGTAACCCCCAATTCAAATAGGACTATAAATAATCCTAGTGAAATAAATAAGAAATATTTATGAATAAATAGCAATAAACACATAAATAAGGCACAGTCATTAATAAATACACTTCTTAGAATCCACTTAGTACAAGTTTCTATACTTTTAATGGTGTTTGAACCATCCCTTTAATTTAATGACACTGCCCCTTTAAGACACTGTCCCAGTTATGCACGCGCGAGTTCTAAACACTAACGGCAGACGCTAACAAAAATCACTAATCAACACAAATCACATTTAACATCTCTAATATAGTTCATCAACAGTCAACCCGACAACATCTTAGCAGTGATCTTGATGAGAGTGTTTTGAAGAGTGTTTTGGTGAGTTTTACTTTGTTTTTGTATGTTCAACGAGTTGAATGAATGTATTACAATGTAATAAGCTAGCGAGGTGAAGCCTATGTTTATATTTGTTAAAACACAGTTATTTAAGGTGTTTTCACTAGCTTCTGAATGTTAAAGAAGGGAAATGTATGATAGATTATTCCCTATTCCTCGACATTTTGTCGGTTGAGTTGTGCTTTTGAGTAATGACTAATGCTGCGTTCATGTGCTATGGGAATTATGGTAAATACCAAACGCCGACATGGAAAGCACACATGAACGCCCCCTCTTGTGGTATTTTCCACTGGGCAACTCGTAGAAAATTTTGATACACGAGTTGCCGAGATGAGATAAACTTTAACCTTTTCAACATGGCGGCGAGCGGTACAAGACACTTGAATGTTAAGCATTGTACGCTACTAAAGTTTTTTTTTTACTAGTATTAGTGGGTAGTTTTTTGTGTCTATGCAATGTTGCGTCATTAACAAGTGTAATATAATACGTTAGAAATCCGTTTCCTTTAAAAATGTGTTATGGTTTGTTTTTATCTATCCAGAGCAGACGCTATTGCTAACGATAGCTAACTAACTATTGCTAACTTGAATCTGGTCCACCATCTTTAATTTGTCAACAACAACAAAAGCATGTGAACACAACACACTGGTAAATACCACTTCCCAACTGGAAAATATCATCTTCCCATAGCACATGAACGCAGCATAAGCCCGAGTTCATTTTACGTTGCTATGGTGACGGTCAGTAGCGAGAGGAATAGTTTAGCATTCCTCCGCTATCGCTATGTAAAATTAGAGTATACAGTTTTACTGGTGAGAGGAATATTTATTTTATGTATTTTTATGGCCTGTGTTCAGGCCAGGTTTTTTCCTACCCCCGGGAGAGTTTGAGGACAGCTCGACGGATCGGACCCTTTACTATTCAGCGTTTGCGAGGCAGCATACGAACTGAACGATAATTGAAGTGGACACTAGATGGCGAGCCTACCCAAGAGATTCTAACCCCTGCAAGGATTGAAACCAGCATTCGATACATGGTTTGACTCGAACTGAGCTATTCTTTGAATATTGACTGAGCTATTGAGCAAATCGAATTGGACGGATCCATTGGACTGAAAAGTTAAAGTGTTGCAACACAGTAATCTATTGAGGGCCTTCAAATAGAATAGAAACTTGTGAATGGGTGAATGTGTGAGTGTGAATTGGTTAATGTGTTTATTTTTCCTTTTATGGTTTCCTGTCAAAGTAAACTGAAAGGTTAAACAATTAATCAAACAGAAGAAACATTTAAAATACTTACCTAAAATACTTACCTGTTAAAGAGAAAGAGCTAACTCAAAGAAAACTAGAAACTAATAGAATCAAATGGCTTAAACATAGCTAAAGCAATTGTTACTGAAAAAAGCTATTCAGACTATAACAGATCGGTCAAGAAAAGCTAGAATAAACCCATCTCATCTCATTATCTCTAGCCGCTTTATCCTTCTACAGGGTCGCAGGCAAGCTGGAGCCTATCCCAGCTGACTATGGGCGAAAGGCGGGGTACACCCTGGACAAGTCGCCAGGTCATCACAGGGCTGACACATAGACACACACAACCATTCACACTCACATTCACACCTACGGTCAATTTAGAGTCACCAGTTAACCTAACCTGCATGTCTTTGGACTGTGGGGGAAACCGGAGCACCCGGAGGAAACCCACGCGGACACGGGGAGAACATGCAAACTCCACACAGAAAGGCCCTCGCCGGCCCCGGGGCTCGAACCCAGGACCTTCTTGCTGTGAGGCGACAGCGCTAACCACTACACCACCGTGCCGCCCAGAATAAACCCATATTCAAACTTATTTAAATTTATTCAACAAGAAAAGATTAAACTCATAGGACTTATTTAAATACGCATTTTGCACTGCAAATATTTATTGATCTATTTATTCACTTACATCTTGTACTGTATTGATCTATTTATTCATTTATCTCTTGTACTGTGAATATTTATTGAACCATTTACATTGATATATTTACTGAACTACTTACACTCAACCAATCCAACTTACTGATCCTTTTCATATTCATTATTATTCAGTAAACTGCCGGCTTATTTGTATCCATGTCTCATGTCTCTTCCTCTATACAAAACACACCACTAACAAATCTAGAACTGATCCAGTAGCATTATTTATTAATTATTGCATTTACAGTGTTACAAGTGCTACACCAGTCTGGTGATTTCATAGACATTCCCCTGCTCTCCCTTTTGTGCTGCTTCCTCAGCTTGCTTTGCCAGTTCTTCAACATAAGCCCTCTTATCGGTTCGGATCTTCCTCTTGACGCACCTGTTGGTCTCAGCGTACTCCACCCTATACCTCTCTCTGGCTCATCCATGAGGCTCAAAGCTTGAAACCTGTTCCTCATGTAACCCTGTGTAACATTTAAAAGTCAGTTCATAAAAATTAGTATATGTATATTAGTTTTGTTAAAGAGTTCATAATATTTAGGTTGAAAAAAAATGTTTTGGATAAAACATAAATATATGTACAATTTAATAAGTTACGCTACTTACAGAAAAAATAAATAATAAGAAATAAATAGATATATGGTTAAAAAGGTCTGTTATATAAAAGATGAGAAATTGATTTGAGCACGAGTGTGATTACTGTGAAATCTAACTTTTCCTTTAAGTTGTACGTCAGTCATTTGATTTCTGTGTTGTCATTGGTCAGAAGCAAGTAATCAGCCAATCCAATTCATGCAGTTATGTTGGAACGGGGCGGGAAGTTCACGCTGTGGTTTTAAGCGTAGTTGAACCGGAGAGTGACGGAGCGTTTTTTCAGTCAGAGTCCTGAAGGAAGCGAAGGAATTGTGGGAAACATTTTGAGAATTATCATCGAGGACGACTACCCGTGGTCCTGTGTGTAATATGCTTTTCTGTGAACTACAGAAGGTAAATATAATGTACATTTTTAGTTCGAGCTGTAACTTCATGTTGTAGTTGAAAAGATGCGTTTGGATACATGCTATGCTAACGTAACATTCCATGTCTGCTGTTTTCCCAATGCTAAAATAAGCTAGTGCTAAGTATGACCTGGCGTTCGGGTATAACTGAATGTTATAGCTCAGATATTGTGGCTCAATTCGCTTTTGTGCCGTTAAAGGAGACGGACGCTGTGAAAACAAGATTGAGACGAGTTTTGCTGGTGGATGGACCCTGCTGTTTTTTTCTTTCCCGGACTTGGATGCTGCATGCGGACTGCAACTTGTGGACTGTGACTGCCCTCGGCCTCTGTGGTCGCCATTAACTATCCTCTGCTATCCCTTTTGTCCCTCATTTGGATTTGTGAGTACCTTACTGACTTTGACATTGCACGTGCTTCTTAGTTTATGCTCTTTTTTGAGTGAAGTGACCGAAAAGTTTTAGGTCTCACCGCACCCGAGCTTCGGCACAGGCCTGCAACCTGAGTTTGGGGTTATTTGGAGTGTGTGTGTGTGGGCCCACGGGTGAATTTTGAGTTTATTGAAGTTAAAGGAAATTGAGACCAGGGACATTTTATTTTAGTTTTGGTTTATAGGGTATAAAACCAGAGTTCCTAGAACCTGACGTACACCGTGTAAAGAGACCCTGTACTTTATTTTATTTTTATTTTTGCGTTTGAAAAAATTCTTATTTACTTTTTTATAACAGCTTTCATTTTGTCTTTTTGTAAATAAATACCTGTAAAGGTTTTGGTTTTTTCTAAAACAGTGTGGTGGTCCTTACTGTAAATTAGTGAGTTAGTAAAATTAGAATAACTTTCAGATATAAGGGGTAAACCTTTTACTTTACGAACTCAGGCCCAGTCTCCCTCAGCATTTAGTTATATTGGTAAACAGGAGAACCTGGGTTACATAAATGGAGGCACCGCTGGGATCATCATAACATAAACTAAATACTAGACAACTAAAAAGTAACTGGACCCCACCACTTTAGCAGAGCTTTAACGTAAGAGTAACATGCTGAGCAGTAATTAAAACAAACTATGATAATGGCAGGCCAAACAAGCAGTCCATCACAACTTGAGCTAGTTAACTGGTGTAAAGGAGAGTCAGTAGATGTCAAACATGCCCTTCTATTATATGGAGTGCCTAAAGGTGTTTCAAGGGAAGATATTGAAGAAACAGCAGGGACTATCAAAGCTTTGGGGAAAGTTACAGTTAAGGGAAAAATGTTTCACCCTCAACAACAATCCCTAATGGTGTTTTGTGAGTGTCGTGAAGAGATAGACCCTTCCAAAATCCCACCTGAGATAATGCCCATAAGTGGTGGCAGTAGTTGGAAAACAGTATACTATATTGAGCCCCAGCTCGATAATTTTGAAGATAAATTGCTTACCTTTCTACAGAGTGAGGGGAGAACCTTAGAGGACATCCAGGGTCTATGCACCCCCACAAAAGAGGGTAGTAGCAACCCAGAAGCCATCATTCGTGCAGTCGGTGATGTAATGAACAGAACAAATAAACTGTCCGACAGCCACTCCTACAGACGTTTGAGGACATTTTCCGGGGTCCGTCCCACCCCAGCTGGAGAGGAATCCTTAGACAACTGGCTGGAGCAAGCCACACTCTTAGTAGAGGAAGGTGAGTGCTCAGACAAAGAGAAACGACGTCGGATATTGGAAAGTCTCAAAGGGCCCGCCTTCGAGATCATTCAAGCTGTGCGCCTGACTCAACCTGATGCTAGCCTGTGTGAGTACATAGAGGCTATAGAAAGCATTTTTGGTACAGTAGAGTCTGCAGAGGAACTATATCTGTCGTTCAGAGCTCTCCACCAACAGCCTGGTGAACGCCTGTCTGAGTTCTTGCGAAGATTAGAGAGATCCCTGGTCAAAGTAGTACAAGGAGGTGGTTTACCAGTCAGCGCTGCTAACAGCGCTCGGTTAGAGCAGCTTATTAGAGGATCCACCTCTGAACTCATGTTGCTCCAGTTAAAAATCAGGGATCGACGCAGTAATCCCCCTACCTTTTTGAACCTGTTAAGAGAAGTGATGGAAGAGGAAAGTCGCCAGTCAGCCAGACAAAACCAAGCAGCACCGATGCGTCACCAGCGTGTACGCACTATCCAAGCAGGAAAAGAGAAAGAACCTGTTTCAGTCTCTCAGAGTGAACTACAAGCTCAGATTCAAGAGTTGAGAGCTCAGTTAGAGGAAAGAGACAATCCAAGGCTCCCGTTGCCATCCAGTGAGTCTCTCAGAGGCAAGGAAAAGCAAAGCCAAAAAAATGATTCACAGACTGAGCTACAGTCACTAAGAAAACAAGTGAAAGCCCTAGAAAGTAAGATGAGTGTAATGGCAGTGAAATACACATCAGACCCAAAACGAGAACCCACATTGCTGCCACACAGATACAAAGCTGCTCCAGGTTCCAAGCCCACTCATTCCAAAGTGTGTCCTCCTAAAGACAGTGATGAGTTTTTCTGTTATAGATGTGGGGAAAATGGTCATGTAGCTACCCGGTGCATTGCACCTGAGAACCTCCAGAAGGTCATTAGAAAACTCATACGCTTAGTGCGAAGTTCCCCTGATGCCAACAAAGAGAACCCACAGCCAGTAACCGAAGAGCAGTGTGTAGCTAGAATCAACAAGATTGAAGTCCCAGAGAATAACCCTAACCTACCGGAGGGTCTGGTAGGTCCATCATTTATTCACACCATCAGAGTCAATGATGTGGCCTGTGATGCTCTCATAGACAGTGGGTCCAACGTGTCTATTATTTTTGAGAACTGGTATAACAAACACTTACCAGACGTCCCGATAAAACCCCTCTCTCGCCTCGGACTCTGGGGGCTCGCTGACACAGAGTATCCTTACAAAGGTTACGTCGTGGTAGAGATGGAGTTTACGGAGGAGATCACTGGTGTGTCAGGACGTGTAGAAGTGCTTGCTTTGATTTGTCCTGAGCCAAGAAACCAACAACAAACCCCTGTGCTGGTTGGAACCAATACATCACTGTTCCGTCGCCTATGGGAGTTGTTGAAGACAAAGGGTGACAAGAACATTGTGCATTCCATGAGAATTCAGTCTGTATATGCCCCTGTTAAAACCCAAGAGCAATTAAAGGATGAAGTTTTGGGACAGATAAAGTGGAAAGGACCTGGTCCACTCTCTATTGCTCCCGGTGCAAAGTATTATGCAACCTGCAAAGTAGAAAAACAGAGTGCCCCATCCAAAGACCTTGTGCTGATTGATGCACCCACTTCCCAGTTACTCCCAGCCGGTGTGCTGGTACAGCCCGGTGTGCTCTCAGATGCTGACATAGACAGAAATAGTTTCACTGTGCTCATTCAGAATGAGTCAAAAAAGACAACTTCAATACCAGTGGGGACTGTCATTGCGGAGATGTATGCTGTGGACACGGTTACCCCAGTACAGCCTTCGGACCTCACAGCCGAAACTTTGGACCCAAACCTTTTCGATTTCGGGGACTCCCCAATCCCCGAAGAGTGGAAGAGTCGGCTCCGGCATAAGTTGTCTGAGAGGCGGAATGTTTTTTCACTGCATGAGTGGGAGGTTGGTTTAGCCAAGGGGGTTAAACACCACATACGCTTGCATGACCCCAGACCCTTCAGGGAAAGGTCGAGGAGACTAGCCCCTGCAGACATTGATGATGTGCGGCGGCACATACAACAGTTGTTGGCCGCTGGAATTATCACAGAGTCCCGAAGCCCCTACGCTTCGCCAATCGTTGTAGTCCGCAAAAAGACTGGGACTATAAGGATCTGTATTGATTATAGGACACTCAACAATCGCACCACACCAGACCAGTACACAATGCCACGCATTGACGATGCCTTGGACTCTCTGTCAGGCAGCCAATGGTTCTCTGTGTTAGACTTACGCAGTGGCTACTACCAGATAGAGATGGCTGAGTCGGACAAAGAAAAGACGGCGTTCATCTGTCCTCTCGGGTTCTATCAATTTGAGCGTATGCCACAGGGAATCACAGGAGCACCAGCAACGTTTCAACGCTTAATGGAAAAAGCTGTTGGAGATATGCATCTTCTAGAAGCCCTGGTGTACCTGGATGATATTATTGTTTTTGGCAAAACACTTGAACAACATGAGCAACGTCTTCTCAAGGTACTGGATAGACTGGAAGAGGTCGGATTGAAAGTTTCTATTGACAAATGTCAATTTTGTCAGCCTCAGGTCAGGTATGTGGGTCATATTGTTTCTGCAAAGGGCATAGCTACTGATCCAGAAAAAGTAGCAGTAGTAAAACATTGGAAAGAGCCTACTCACCTGAAGCCACTCAAGTCCTTCCTTGGATTCTGCAGTTATTATCGGAGGTTTATTGCCAACTACTCTGCCATTGTTCGTCCTCTCTCCGAACTCACTAAGGGTTATGCCCCCACTTGGCAAGACCCTAAGTCCAAAAAGACTGACTCAAGCAAAGCCTATTTCAAACCATCAGAGCCCTTTGGAGAACGGTGGACTCAAGTCTGCCAGGAGGCTTTTGAGCAAATCCGTGACTGCTTGATTAATGCCCCAGTGCTGGCATTCGCTGATCCCACAAAGACTTACATCTTGCATGTTGACGCCAGTATGAATGGGTTAGGCGCTGTCCTAAACCAGGAATATCCTGAGGGCCTGAGGCCAGTAGCGTTTGCCAGTCGGAAGCTTAAAGACTCCGAGCATAACTATCCAGTCCACCAATTGGAATTCTTGGCATTGAAATGGGCTGTCGTGGACAAGTTTCACGATTACTTGTATGGTGCCAAGTTTATTGTAAGAACTGACAACAACCCGTTAACATATGTGTTGACCTCCGCCAAGCTGAGTGCAGTCGGACATCGTTGGCTTGCCACCCTGGCCACCTACGATTTCACCATCCAGTATCGTCCTGGCAGGCACAATATTGACGCTGATTTTCTGTCTCGACAGTACACTCCAAAGGAGGGTGAAGAGTGGACTAGTGTTCCACCTGCTGGCATTAAAGCCCTCTGCAAGCGAGCCTGCATCAGCAAAGAGGCAAATGTGCCTGACAGACTGGTGGATCAGTTGGGAGCTCCTGCCGCAGCGGTACCAGAAGCCTATGTGTTCCCCGTTAACCTGAGCCTAAACACTCTTGATCAGCTGAGCCCGAAAGAGATTCAGGCATCACAAGATATGGACCCAGCAATTGGGCCATTGAAAAAGGCAATGGAGAACAATAACAAGCTGACTCATTTCAAAAATGACTCACCCGAGACGGTGTTGCTGCTACGAGAAAGTCGCAAGTTGGAATTAAAGGATGGATTGCTGTACCGCATAAAAGAAAAAATTTGTGGAAAGCAAATCAAACAACTTGTCTTGCCAGTAAGATACCGCCCTATGGTGTTACGGTCTCTACATGATGAGTGCGGACACATGGGAGTGGAACGCACTACTGAACTGATCAAAGACAGATTTTATTGGCCACGGATGACAGCTGAGGTTGAGCAGTACATTCGGACCTGTGGAAGATGTGTTTCTAGGAAGACACTCCCTCACCAGGCCTCGCCTTTGAATCAGATAACAAGTAATGGTCCTTTAGACTTAGTATGCATTGACTTTTTGCAGATAGAGCCGGACTCAAAAGGTGTTGCCAATGTGTTAGTAGTGACAGATCATTACACCCGTTATGCGCAGGCATTTGCTACCAAAGATCAAAAGGCTATCACTGTTGCAAGAGTATTGTGGGAGAAGTATTTTGTGCACTATGGCTTACCTGCACGCATACATTCAGATCAGGGCCGAGATTTCGAAAGTCGTCTGATTAAAGAGCTTTTGTCCATGCTTGGTGTCCGAAAATCGAGAACATCCCCCTACCACCCTCAAGGGGATGCACAACCAGAAAGGTTCAATCGAACACTTTTAGCAATGCTCGGCACCTTGGACACTGTAAAGAAACAATGTTGGAGTCAGCATATCACTTACCTGGTGCATGCATACAACTGTACAAAAAATGATTCCACGGGATACTCACCGTATTATCTCATGTTTGGAAGAGAGGCAAGGTTACCCATTGATATCTGTTTTGGAATCTCACCAAATGGTGAAAGTGAGTCATCTTACCAACAGTACGTTGCCAGGATGAGGGAAGAGTTGCAAAAAGCCTATCAACTGGCATCTGACGCTGCTACAAAGAGTCACTTGAAAAACAAAGCACGCTATGACCACCGTGTGCGAGACTTACCTATGATGAAAGGTGACAGAATCCTCATTCGGAATGTGGGTCTAAAAGGCAAGCATAAACTTCAAGATCGATGGAAATCAACACCATATGTTGTTGTAGAGAAACTGCCCAATCTGCCAGTTTACAAGGTCAAACCAGAGCATGGCACAGGTGTGGTCAAAACTCTCCATCGAGACCATCTTTTGCCCATTGGTTATATGGTCAGGATATCCAACCCCTCAGATCATGCCAACCCCACTCAGAGACCTGTCACGAGATCACAGCATACACGGCAACGTCCACAAACAAGTAAGTTTGTTGATCCAGCAGAAGAAAGTGACGCAGTTTCATCAGATGCAGAGTATGCAACTGTCCGCAATCCTCCAGATTTTGACGTAGATGAGGTCAGGAGACAGCTGGAGATTGTAAGTCACAACTCTGTGGAGGGTGAGAGTAGTGAAAGTTCTGAAGAGGATGGAAAATCTGAGGCGGAAGCAAATCAAAATCAGCCCAATACAAAAACGGAGGATGAGGAATTGTCTGAAGATGCTGCACTTTCTCATTCAGACTTTGAAGTACCAGACACACATGATGAGTTTGTGGAAGAACAAGATTTAGAAGGGGGGGCAAGCTCACCCCTATTGAAGAAAGCCAGACATGATAGAGTATCTAAAAGTGCAAGAAGTGAAAGTGAAAGGTCTTCTACCTTCCGGAAATCTCTGAGGAAACCAAAACCCCCAGTGAGATTGACCTATGAAAAACCTGGTTACCCCTCTTGTGAGCCAGTTACCATTATGCACCATGGTATGGTCATTCAACTCAAGCTAAATTCTCCAAACCAAGTCAATAATGAACTGAGACAAAAATGCAAAGAATCCAAGAGGTACACAGAAGATGTGAAAAAACGTCATACTTCAAGGTTAAAGACAGACAACAGGTGTGATGAGGACATCTACACAGTCAGAAGGGGGAGGGTGTAACCCTGTGTAACATTTAAAAGTCAGTTCATAAAAATTAGTATATGTATATTAGTTTTGTTAAAGAGTTCATAATATTTAGGTTGAAAAAAAATGTTTTGGATAAAACATAAATATATGTACAATTTAATAAGTTACGCTACTTACAGAAAAAATAAATAATAAGAAATAAATAGATATATGGTTAAAAAGGTCTGTTATATAAAAGATGAGAAATTGATTTGAGCACGAGTGTGATTACTGTGAAATCTAACTTTTCCTTTAAGTTGTACGTCAGTCATTTGATTTCTGTGTTGTCATTGGTCAGAAGCAAGTAATCAGCCAATCCAATTCATGCAGTTATGTTGGAACGGGGCGGGAAGTTCACGCTGTGGTTTTAAGCGTAGTTGAACCGGAGAGTGACGGAGCGTTTTTTCAGTCAGAGTCCTGAAGGAAGCGAAGGAATTGTGGGAAACATTTTGAGAATTATCATCGAGGACGACTACCCGTGGTCCTGTGTGTAATATGCTTTTCTGTGAACTACAGAAGGTAAATATAATGTACATTTTTAGTTCGAGCTGTAACTTCATGTTGTAGTTGAAAAGATGCGTTTGGATACATGCTATGCTAACGTAACATTCCATGTCTGCTGTTTTCCCAATGCTAAAATAAGCTAGTGCTAAGTATGACCTGGCGTTCGGGTATAACTGAATGTTATAGCTCAGATATTGTGGCTCAATTCGCTTTTGTGCCGTTAAAGGAGACGGACGCTGTGAAAACAAGATTGAGACGAGTTTTGCTGGTGGATGGACCCTGCTGTTTTTTTCTTTCCCGGACTTGGATGCTGCATGCGGACTGCAACTTGTGGACTGTGACTGCCCTCGGCCTCTGTGGTCGCCATTAACTATCCTCTGCTATCCCTTTTGTCCCTCATTTGGATTTGTGAGTACCTTACTGACTTTGACATTGCACGTGCTTCTTAGTTTATGCTCTTTTTTGAGTGAAGTGACCGAAAAGTTTTAGGTCTCACCGCACCCGAGCTTCGGCACAGGCCTGCAACCTGAGTTTGGGGTTATTTGGAGTGTGTGTGTGTGGGCCCACGGGTGAATTTTGAGTTTATTGAAGTTAAAGGAAATTGAGACCAGGGACATTTTATTTTAGTTTTGGTTTATAGGGTATAAAACCAGAGTTCCTAGAACCTGACGTACACCGTGTAAAGAGACCCTGTACTTTATTTTATTTTTATTTTTGCGTTTGAAAAAATTCTTATTTACTTTTTTATAACAGCTTTCATTTTGTCTTTTTGTAAATAAATACCTGTAAAGGTTTTGGTTTTTTCTAAAACAGTGTGGTGGTCCTTACTGTAAATTAGTGAGTTAGTAAAATTAGAATAACTTTCAGATATAAGGGGTAAACCTTTTACTTTACGAACTCAGGCCCAGTCTCCCTCAGCATTTAGTTATATTGGTAAACAGGAGAACCTGGGTTACATAAATGGAGGCACCGCTGGGATCATCATAACATAAACTAAATACTAGACAACTAAAAAGTAACTGGACCCCACCACTTTAGCAGAGCTTTAACGTAAGAGTAACATGCTGAGCAGTAATTAAAACAAACTATGATAATGGCAGGCCAAACAAGCAGTCCATCACAACTTGAGCTAGTTAACTGGTGTAAAGGAGAGTCAGTAGATGTCAAACATGCCCTTCTATTATATGGAGTGCCTAAAGGTGTTTCAAGGGAAGATATTGAAGAAACAGCAGGGACTATCAAAGCTTTGGGGAAAGTTACAGTTAAGGGAAAAATGTTTCACCCTCAACAACAATCCCTAATGGTGTTTTGTGAGTGTCGTGAAGAGATAGACCCTTCCAAAATCCCACCTGAGATAATGCCCATAAGTGGTGGCAGTAGTTGGAAAACAGTATACTATATTGAGCCCCAGCTCGATAATTTTGAAGATAAATTGCTTACCTTTCTACAGAGTGAGGGGAGAACCTTAGAGGACATCCAGGGTCTATGCACCCCCACAAAAGAGGGTAGTAGCAACCCAGAAGCCATCATTCGTGCAGTCGGTGATGTAATGAACAGAACAAATAAACTGTCCGACAGCCACTCCTACAGACGTTTGAGGACATTTTCCGGGGTCCGTCCCACCCCAGCTGGAGAGGAATCCTTAGACAACTGGCTGGAGCAAGCCACACTCTTAGTAGAGGAAGGTGAGTGCTCAGACAAAGAGAAACGACGTCGGATATTGGAAAGTCTCAAAGGGCCCGCCTTCGAGATCATTCAAGCTGTGCGCCTGACTCAACCTGATGCTAGCCTGTGTGAGTACATAGAGGCTATAGAAAGCATTTTTGGTACAGTAGAGTCTGCAGAGGAACTATATCTGTCGTTCAGAGCTCTCCACCAACAGCCTGGTGAACGCCTGTCTGAGTTCTTGCGAAGATTAGAGAGATCCCTGGTCAAAGTAGTACAAGGAGGTGGTTTACCAGTCAGCGCTGCTAACAGCGCTCGGTTAGAGCAGCTTATTAGAGGATCCACCTCTGAACTCATGTTGCTCCAGTTAAAAATCAGGGATCGACGCAGTAATCCCCCTACCTTTTTGAACCTGTTAAGAGAAGTGATGGAAGAGGAAAGTCGCCAGTCAGCCAGACAAAACCAAGCAGCACCGATGCGTCACCAGCGTGTACGCACTATCCAAGCAGGAAAAGAGAAAGAACCTGTTTCAGTCTCTCAGAGTGAACTACAAGCTCAGATTCAAGAGTTGAGAGCTCAGTTAGAGGAAAGAGACAATCCAAGGCTCCCGTTGCCGTCCAGTGAGTCTCTCAGAGGCAAGGAAAAGCAAAGCCAAAAAAATGATTCACAGACTGAGCTACAGTCACTAAGAAAACAAGTGAAAGCCCTAGAAAGTAAGATGAGTGTAATGGCAGTGAAATACACATCAGACCCAAAACGAGAACCCACATTGCTGCCACACAGATACAAAGCTGCTCCAGGTTCCAAGCCCACTCATTCCAAAGTGTGTCCTCCTAAAGACAGTGATGAGTTTTTCTGTTATAGATGTGGGGAAAATGGTCATGTAGCTACCCGGTGCATTGCACCTGAGAACCTCCAGAAGGTCATTAGAAAACTCATACGCTTAGTGCGAAGTTCCCCTGATGCCAACAAAGAGAACCCACAGCCAGTAACCGAAGAGCAGTGTGTAGCTAGAATCAACAAGATTGAAGTCCCAGAGAATAACCCTAACCTACCGGAGGGTCTGGTAGGTCCATCATTTATTCACACCATCAGAGTCAATGATGTGGCCTGTGATGCTCTCATAGACAGTGGGTCCAACGTGTCTATTATTTTTGAGAACTGGTATAACAAACACTTACCAGACGTCCCGATAAAACCCCTCTCTCGCCTCGGACTCTGGGGGCTCGCTGACACAGAGTATCCTTACAAAGGTTACGTCGTGGTAGAGATGGAGTTTACGGAGGAGATCACTGGTGTGTCAGGACGTGTAGAAGTGCTTGCTTTGATTTGTCCTGAGCCAAGAAACCAACAACAAACCCCTGTGCTGGTTGGAACCAATACATCACTGTTCCGTCGCCTATGGGAGTTGTTGAAGACAAAGGGTGACAAGAACATTGTGCATTCCATGAGAATTCAGTCTGTATATGCCCCTGTTAAAACCCAAGAGCAATTAAAGGATGAAGTTTTGGGACAGATAAAGTGGAAAGGACCTGGTCCACTCTCTATTGCTCCCGGTGCAAAGTATTATGCAACCTGCAAAGTAGAAAAACAGAGTGCCCCATCCAAAGACCTTGTGCTGATTGATGCACCCACTTCCCAGTTACTCCCAGCCGGTGTGCTGGTACAGCCCGGTGTGCTCTCAGATGCTGACATAGACAGAAATAGTTTCACTGTGCTCATTCAGAATGAGTCAAAAAAGACAACTTCAATACCAGTGGGGACTGTCATTGCGGAGATGTATGCTGTGGACACGGTTACCCCAGTACAGCCTTCGGACCTCACAGCCGAAACTTTGGACCCAAACCTTTTCGATTTCGGGGACTCCCCAATCCCCGAAGAGTGGAAGAGTCGGCTCCGGCATAAGTTGTCTGAGAGGCGGAATGTTTTTTCACTGCATGAGTGGGAGGTTGGTTTAGCCAAGGGGGTTAAACACCACATACGCTTGCATGACCCCAGACCCTTCAGGGAAAGGTCGAGGAGACTAGCCCCTGCAGACATTGATGATGTGCGGCGGCACATACAACAGTTGTTGGCCGCTGGAATTATCACAGAGTCCCGAAGCCCCTACGCTTCGCCAATCGTTGTAGTCCGCAAAAAGACTGGGACTATAAGGATCTGTATTGATTATAGGACACTCAACAATCGCACCACACCAGACCAGTACACAATGCCACGCATTGACGATGCCTTGGACTCTCTGTCAGGCAGCCAATGGTTCTCTGTGTTAGACTTACGCAGTGGCTACTACCAGATAGAGATGGCTGAGTCGGACAAAGAAAAGACGGCGTTCATCTGTCCTCTCGGGTTCTATCAATTTGAGCGTATGCCACAGGGAATCACAGGAGCACCAGCAACGTTTCAACGCTTAATGGAAAAAGCTGTTGGAGATATGCATCTTCTAGAAGCCCTGGTGTACCTGGATGATATTATTGTTTTTGGCAAAACACTTGAACAACATGAGCAACGTCTTCTCAAGGTACTGGATAGACTGGAAGAGGTCGGATTGAAAGTTTCTATTGACAAATGTCAATTTTGTCAGCCTCAGGTCAGGTATGTGGGTCATATTGTTTCTGCAAAGGGCATAGCTACTGATCCAGAAAAAGTAGCAGTAGTAAAACATTGGAAAGAGCCTACTCACCTGAAGCCACTCAAGTCCTTCCTTGGATTCTGCAGTTATTATCGGAGGTTTATTGCCAACTACTCTGCCATTGTTCGTCCTCTCTCCGAACTCACTAAGGGTTATGCCCCCACTTGGCAAGACCCTAAGTCCAAAAAGACTGACTCAAGCAAAGCCTATTTCAAACCATCAGAGCCCTTTGGAGAACGGTGGACTCAAGTCTGCCAGGAGGCTTTTGAGCAAATCCGTGACTGCTTGATTAATGCCCCAGTGCTGGCATTCGCTGATCCCACAAAGACTTACATCTTGCATGTTGACGCCAGTATGAATGGGTTAGGCGCTGTCCTAAACCAGGAATATCCTGAGGGCCTGAGGCCAGTAGCGTTTGCCAGTCGGAAGCTTAAAGACTCCGAGCATAACTATCCAGTCCACCAATTGGAATTCTTGGCATTGAAATGGGCTGTCGTGGACAAGTTTCACGATTACTTGTATGGTGCCAAGTTTATTGTAAGAACTGACAACAACCCGTTAACATATGTGTTGACCTCCGCCAAGCTGAGTGCAGTCGGACATCGTTGGCTTGCCACCCTGGCCACCTACGATTTCACCATCCAGTATCGTCCTGGCAGGCACAATATTGACGCTGATTTTCTGTCTCGACAGTACACTCCAAAGGAGGGTGAAGAGTGGACTAGTGTTCCACCTGCTGGCATTAAAGCCCTCTGCAAGCGAGCCTGCATCAGCAAAGAGGCAAATGTGCCTGACAGACTGGTGGATCAGTTGGGAGCTCCTGCCGCAGCGGTACCAGAAGCCTATGTGTTCCCCGTTAACCTGAGCCTAAACACTCTTGATCAGCTGAGCCCGAAAGAGATTCAGGCATCACAAGATATGGACCCAGCAATTGGGCCATTGAAAAAGGCAATGGAGAACAATAACAAGCTGACTCATTTCAAAAATGACTCACCCGAGACGGTGTTGCTGCTACGAGAAAGTCGCAAGTTGGAATTAAAGGATGGATTGCTGTACCGCATAAAAGAAAAAATTTGTGGAAAGCAAATCAAACAACTTGTCTTGCCAGTAAGATACCGCCCTATGGTGTTACGGTCTCTACATGATGAGTGCGGACACATGGGAGTGGAACGCACTACTGAACTGATCAAAGACAGATTTTATTGGCCACGGATGACAGCTGAGGTTGAGCAGTACATTCGGACCTGTGGAAGATGTGTTTCTAGGAAGACACTCCCTCACCAGGCCTCGCCTTTGAATCAGATAACAAGTAATGGTCCTTTAGACTTAGTATGCATTGACTTTTTGCAGATAGAGCCGGACTCAAAAGGTGTTGCCAATGTGTTAGTAGTGACAGATCATTACACCCGTTATGCGCAGGCATTTGCTACCAAAGATCAAAAGGCTATCACTGTTGCAAGAGTATTGTGGGAGAAGTATTTTGTGCACTATGGCTTACCTGCACGCATACATTCAGATCAGGGCCGAGATTTCGAAAGTCGTCTGATTAAAGAGCTTTTGTCCATGCTTGGTGTCCGAAAATCGAGAACATCCCCCTACCACCCTCAAGGGGATGCACAACCAGAAAGGTTCAATCGAACACTTTTAGCAATGCTCGGCACCTTGGACACTGTAAAGAAACAATGTTGGAGTCAGCATATCACTTACCTGGTGCATGCATACAACTGTACAAAAAATGATTCCACGGGATACTCACCGTATTATCTCATGTTTGGAAGAGAGGCAAGGTTACCCATTGATATCTGTTTTGGAATCTCACCAAATGGTGAAAGTGAGTCATCTTACCAACAGTACGTTGCCAGGATGAGGGAAGAGTTGCAAAAAGCCTATCAACTGGCATCTGACGCTGCTACAAAGAGTCACTTGAAAAACAAAGCACGCTATGACCACCGTGTGCGAGACTTACCTATGATGAAAGGTGACAGAATCCTCATTCGGAATGTGGGTCTAAAAGGCAAGCATAAACTTCAAGATCGATGGAAATCAACACCATATGTTGTTGTAGAGAAACTGCCCAATCTGCCAGTTTACAAGGTCAAACCAGAGCATGGCACAGGTGTGGTCAAAACTCTCCATCGAGACCATCTTTTGCCCATTGGTTATATGGTCAGGATATCCAACCCCTCAGATCATGCCAACCCCACTCAGAGACCTGTCACGAGATCACAGCATACACGGCAACGTCCACAAACAAGTAAGTTTGTTGATCCAGCAGAAGAAAGTGACGCAGTTTCATCAGATGCAGAGTATGCAACTGTCCGCAATCCTCCAGATTTTGACGTAGATGAGGTCAGGAGACAGCTGGAGATTGTAAGTCACAACTCTGTGGAGGGTGAGAGTAGTGAAAGTTCTGAAGAGGATGGAAAATCTGAGGCGGAAGCAAATCAAAATCAGCCCAATACAAAAACGGAGGATGAGGAATTGTCTGAAGATGCTGCACTTTCTCATTCAGACTTTGAAGTACCAGACACACATGATGAGTTTGTGGAAGAACAAGATTTAGAAGGGGGGGCAAGCTCACCCCTATTGAAGAAAGCCAGACATGATAGAGTATCTAAAAGTGCAAGAAGTGAAAGTGAAAGGTCTTCTACCTTCCGGAAATCTCTGAGGAAACCAAAACCCCCAGTGAGATTGACCTATGAAAAACCTGGTTACCCCTCTTGTGAGCCAGTTACCATTATGCACCATGGTATGGTCATTCAACTCAAGCTAAATTCTCCAAACCAAGTCAATAATGAACTGAGACAAAAATGCAAAGAATCCAAGAGGTACACAGAAGATGTGAAAAAACGTCATACTTCAAGGTTAAAGACAGACAACAGGTGTGATGAGGACATCTACACAGTCAGAAGGGGGAGGGTGTAACCCTGTGTAACATTTAAAAGTCAGTTCATAAAAATTAGTATATGTATATTAGTTTTGTTAAAGAGTTCATAATATTTAGGTTGAAAAAAAATGTTTTGGATAAAACATAAATATATGTACAATTTAATAAGTTACGCTACTTACAGAAAAAATAAATAATAAGAAATAAATAGATATATGGTTAAAAAGGTCTGTTATATAAAAGATGAGAAATTGATTTGAGCACGAGTGTGATTACTGTGAAATCTAACTTTTCCTTTAAGTTGTACGTCAGTCATTTGATTTCTGTGTTGTCATTGGTCAGAAGCAAGTAATCAGCCAATCCAATTCATGCAGTTATGTTGGAACGGGGCGGGAAGTTCACGCTGTGGTTTTAAGCGTAGTTGAACCGGAGAGTGACGGAGCGTTTTTTCAGTCAGAGTCCTGAAGGAAGCGAAGGAATTGTGGGAAACATTTTGAGAATTATCATCGAGGACGACTACCCGTGGTCCTGTGTGTAATATGCTTTTCTGTGAACTACAGAAGGTAAATATAATGTACATTTTTAGTTCGAGCTGTAACTTCATGTTGTAGTTGAAAAGATGCGTTTGGATACATGCTATGCTAACGTAACATTCCATGTCTGCTGTTTTCCCAATGCTAAAATAAGCTAGTGCTAAGTATGACCTGGCGTTCGGGTATAACTGAATGTTATAGCTCAGATATTGTGGCTCAATTCGCTTTTGTGCCGTTAAAGGAGACGGACGCTGTGAAAACAAGATTGAGACGAGTTTTGCTGGTGGATGGACCCTGCTGTTTTTTTCTTTCCCGGACTTGGATGCTGCATGCGGACTGCAACTTGTGGACTGTGACTGCCCTCGGCCTCTGTGGTCGCCATTAACTATCCTCTGCTATCCCTTTTGTCCCTCATTTGGATTTGTGAGTACCTTACTGACTTTGACATTGCACGTGCTTCTTAGTTTATGCTCTTTTTTGAGTGAAGTGACCGAAAAGTTTTAGGTCTCACCGCACCCGAGCTTCGGCACAGGCCTGCAACCTGAGTTTGGGGTTATTTGGAGTGTGTGTGTGTGGGCCCACGGGTGAATTTTGAGTTTATTGAAGTTAAAGGAAATTGAGACCAGGGACATTTTATTTTAGTTTTGGTTTATAGGGTATAAAACCAGAGTTCCTAGAACCTGACGTACACCGTGTAAAGAGACCCTGTACTTTATTTTATTTTTATTTTTGCGTTTGAAAAAATTCTTATTTACTTTTTTATAACAGCTTTCATTTTGTCTTTTTGTAAATAAATACCTGTAAAGGTTTTGGTTTTTTCTAAAACAGTGTGGTGGTCCTTACTGTAAATTAGTGAGTTAGTAAAATTAGAATAACTTTCAGATATAAGGGGTAAACCTTTTACTTTACGAACTCAGGCCCAGTCTCCCTCAGCATTTAGTTATATTGGTAAACAGGAGAACCTGGGTTACACTCAGTTGTAATACAAAGGCTTTCTTAATCCTGGGATCTTGCAGTCCACTGATGTCATATCTGGGGTTGAACTGCTTCTTGGGCCCTGCTGCCCTTAGCTTCAGTCTCATGCGTGCAGTCGCTGCCCACGTCAGCTCCTCTTCTCACTTTGATGTCAAGCAGAGAGCGACGCCACATGCTCTTCACCATGAGGTGATCAATCGGGTTCTGATCCTGTCCATTCGGAGAAGTCCAAGTGAGTCTGTGGATGTTGCGGTGTGGGAATATCGTTCCTCCGATGATCCTGTTGTTCAACGCATACCACTCTGTCAGCCTCTCCCCATTGTCATTCTGTACTCCACACCCTTCCTTTCCCATCACTCTCTCATAGTTTACATTCTCAGAGCCAACCTTAGCATTCAGATCGCCCATCACTAGCAGTACGTCCCTACGGTGGGCGCCCTCAAAGGTCGCTTGAAGCCACTCATAGAAGGCTTCTTTGTCCATGTCATCACTGTCATTGGTAGGTGTGTAGTACTGTATAATGGTCATATTAGTCTGCCTGCCCTTCAAACGTGCTAGAACGATCCTGCTGTCTACTGATTTCCACTCCATCAAGTACTTCTCCATCCCCTTCAAGATGATGGCAACCCCCTCATGATGCATATCATCTCTCCCTGAGTAGAGAATCGTCTCTCCTGTACTGGTCTTCATTCTCCCAGATCTTATCCATCTACTCTCGCTTACACCCAAGATGTCCAGCTTGTGACGCTTAACTTCAGCGATAACTTGCGCCATCTTGCCTTGCTCATACATTGTCCTTACATTCCAAAAGCCAATCAGTGTCGTTGTTTTGATGCTGACGGCTCCCATAATCATGGCAGCGGCTTCCTCCTGGCTTTGACCACTGCCAGTCATGCGAATCCTCCTGTTGGCAGAGTTTCTGGTGGCTTCAGTCAGCATTCACTTTTGTCCTTAGCGAGGATTCTGAAAGCCCGTCCTGCGCAGATGTCGAGTTTCTCGTTACTGTTTCCGTAATATATAGGTTTTTACATGACAGGGTTGCTGGCCCTGTGCAAAACCCCCAACCGGTAGGATTTCTGTTGGTCTAGCCCCTAACCTTCGACCTGTCTGGCATGGGTGTCCCTACCAGGACCTCAAAAGGTCCAGCCAGAATAGCTCTTGGGCTCCTTGGGGCACACAAGCCTCCCCACCACAACAAGGTGGTAATCTAATTGAGGAGGTGTAGTATGGTATGCCTACTGTTTATAGACCCCTTGTGCATGACGTCACGCATCACGTGATAATTACAGCTGGGGTCAGACAGACACCTTCTTTTATGCAAGCAAGGCTTAATCTGTCTTCAGTATGGTTCATTTTTGTGCTGTTTTTGCTTGTTCAAACAGAGAAATAGATAAAAGGCATTACCGTCTCCCCGCTATCAAGAAAAATGTTAACAAATAGAAGCAAATGCTTCAAGAACAATGAGGAAATGAGTGGTTAAAGAATACGGAGAGGAGCTCAGCCTGAAAACTCCAGAGAACTTCATGATTGTATTTTACAAAAACAGAAAGTGGGAAGGGAGAATGGAAGAGTTTGCTTAAGAATCTCGTTTTATTTTTTTTCTGCTCGCATTCGAGTCAGCTCCTTCATGAAAGTGTTTAATTTTCTTACGGGTGAAGCTGCTTCCTGATTCGACACAGAAAACCGAGATGGGTTTCAAACAACTCAGGCATAAAAAACTCAAAGAGCGACATGCGCAATAAATCCTGAAAGAACAGAACAGATTAATAGCAGAGAGAGGTGGAGCTTTGTTTCTGTTGCAAATAAAAAGTAACCAATAACCAAACTTAATAAATAACCAAACTTCTACCCAGTGTGATCATTTTATGTTGCAATTCACAACTATTCTATGGTTTTCCTAAAAAACAAGTAATATTCACAAAATTGGGGGGGGGGATTAACCCCCACCCCAAGGCAAATGGGTTTAAAAGTTAATGTCGAGACCTGAAAGCAGTGTTCTGTCTCATGGTTAACAGGAAAAAAAACAACAACAATCTGATGAGTGTACATCCCCACCAATGTTATTTAAAGGGCATATCATGGGTAAATTCAGGAGCATGATCAATGTAATTCTCCTATTTTATATTAAACTTTGGTCAAATATCTGTAACATTCTTCATTCTCTGCAATTTTTTTTACCTTGCGCAATACCAGAAAGATTCAGTTGAAATCGAGCCATTTGAGGCAAATTGGTCCGCCTCTGAAAAAACTTGGCATTTGAATTTCCCGGCAAACATTGATTTTTGTGACATCATCTGCGGGACACCTCCCTCTGAATCCTACGTCAGTGCTAGTTTATGAGAAAACGACCTGGTGGTTTTCTGGCAATTTTTTCAACCACCAAAAAAACACCTTTTTGTTCCTGTTTCTGTGTGGGCACAGGTGTTGCAGTGGGGTCATGGTTCTAGAATGGCGTGCCACCCAGGAGCAGCCCGGACTCTGGCACTCATCCGACAATGCTTTTGGTGGCCATCCATCAAGGAGGATGTCCAGAGGTTTGTGGCAGCTTGCAACATCTGCACCAGGAACAAGACTGGCAACAGACCCTCTGCCAGCCTGCTGAGACCCCTTCCTGTTCCCCACTGGCCTTGGTCACACACAGCCCTGGATTTTGTCACAGGACTCCCTAATTCAGGTGGCAATACTTGTATCCTCACTGTTGTCGACCGTTTTTCTAAAGCTGTTCATTTTATCCCTCTGCCCAAACTTCTCACTGCCAAGGAGACCATCGAATTGCTGATACTCCATGTTTTCCATCTACACGGACTCCCCTCAGACATCGTATCATACCGTGGACCCCAGTTCTCTGCCCAATTCTGTAAGGCTTTCTGTAAACTCATTGGTGTTTCTTGCAGTCTGTCTTCAGGTTTTCACCCTTAGACCAGTGGACAGATGGAACGGGGCAACCAGGAGCTGGAAGTGGCTCTCAGGTGCATGGTGTCCAAGGATGCTGCCTCCTGGAGCAAGACCCTTCCTTGGATAGAGTACGCTCACAACTCCTTACCCACCTCTGCTACAGGTCTTTCCCCCTTCCAGTGCTCTCTGGGTTACCAGCCACCACTCTTCCCCGTCCAAGAAGAAGTCGTCGCCATGCCCTCTGCCCAGGTGTTTGTGTGCCACTGCAGGAGAACGTGGGCGTTGACCAGGAAAAAGCTCCTATGTTCTGTCAAGATGTTTAAAGAGCAAGCCGACAAACACCGCTTGGCAGCTCCCATCTATCGGGTGGGGCAGCGGGTAATGCTCTCCACTTGCCACCTGCCCCCAAGATGGCCTCCCGCAAATTGGCTCCCAGGTTCATAGGACCTTTCCCCGTCTCCAAGGTAATTAATCCCTGCTCTGTAAGACTGTCTCTGCCCGTAACCATGTGCCGTATTCACCCAAATTTCCATGTCTCCCAAGACAAACCCCTTGTCTCCTGTTCCCTGTCCTCACCCTCCAAAGCCCTTCCTCCTCCCAGGTTCATAGATGGTGGTGAGGTCTTCACTGTCAGGAGGTTGCTGAAGGTATGATGCCGTGGCAGAGGACTCCAGTACCTGGTTGATTGGGAGGGGTATGGTCCTGAGGAGAGGAGCTGGGTTCCTGCCAGGTTCATCAGGGATCCCACCCTCATCACAGACTTCCATCAACAACACCCTGAGGCACTTCCTGAGGTGCCGATTGAATGGGGGGTACTGTCACAGTCCGGTCCAGTCCATCCATGCCTAAGTTTGTGGGACTTCCACGCCAGCTCCAGGCCGGATCCGGGACAGGAATTCAGTTCTGCCTTGCTGAAGGCCATTTTCCTGAAGCGGTACTCCCACACCTGCTACCACTCCTCTCCCATCAGCCAGGGCGTTTTTAAGAACTGTTTGGAGCTACTCCAGTTGCCAGACTGTCTCTTGTAGACTTTCCTCGCCTTGCTACAGCCCTTTGGTATTGTGTCTTCTTGATTCCCCTTGCCTGAATTGTTCCTTGTTTTTTGTCTAGTTTTTGCCCCTGTTTTACCTGCCTGTTCTTTTGGATTTAGTTTTTGCTTCCTCTACCTGGATTTCCCTTGTCCCTGTGTTATTTGGTTTTTGTCCCTGACCATGCCTACCTGCTCCTCTGTGTTTTGACCTCCTGGCCCGTTCTTTGACCACTGATTTTTGCCTGAGCCCTACTGTACCTCTGCCCTCTACTTCATTAAAGAAGTTTTTCTCTGTACACTGCCTGTTTTGAGTCTGCTCTTGGGTCCTCACTTCACCTCATCTTGCCATTTCTGACACCTTATAGGGGATTTTGTGTTTAAAAGTTAGTTTATATTGCCAATGATGTTCTGCTGATTGTTTTATTTCTCATAGTGACTGAACAGGCTGCTGTAGTCCTGAGGCTTAATAACTGAATATAACCACATTTAGCAGTTTAACAACCTCAACCAAACCCTCTCTTTTATTTTTCTCATCCTTTTTTGAGGTTTTTTATTTATTATTATTATTATTATGATGATGATGATGAAGAAGAAGAATTTTTTTTCTTCCCATTTTTTTCTCACCCAAATGTCATAAACATAGATGGGGAGGGGGCAGGATTGTGCAGGTTATAGTCTACGTTTCATATGATTGCATTTCTGAATAATCACACGAATTAACAAATCACATTTTTGTTTTTATTGCATTTTGGAAAATATACCAACTTTTCTTGAAACAGGGTTGTATGTGTGTGTACCTATGTAGGAGAGAGAGATCAAAGTATCAAAAAAAGTTACAGGCACTTATGCCAATATACCACCAAGTCAGTCATGGTTTTGAATGAGACTTGACACTTGAATATTGTTAGTTACTTTTTGTAAGAATATAGCGGGTGGGTGGAGCACAGAAGTACGGCAGGCCAGAACTGAGTTCCAAAGGAAACTCTTTATTTGCACTTTTCAGTCGCAAATAGACACTCTCCCAGCCACACACGCATACACACACACACACACACACACACACACACAAGTCATCTGGTTGGGGAGAGAGCTCCCTTCCTCTGCTCTCTCTCTCTCCTTTTATCGGGCGTGGTCACTGGGGAAGACACACAAACAGGTTAATTGACATCAGGTGCAGTGATTCTGCCACTTACCTTCCCTGACTCTGCCCTCCACTCACAGACTGACGCTTGACCACGCCCCCACTGCCACATACCCCCACCACCCGACTCAGGCCGGGCAGCCGTCTGGCCTGCAGCTGACTCCCCCCCCCCCCCCCCCCCCCCCCCCCCCGATGGGAGAGGAAGTCCGCCATGACCATCTCGTCCCCGGCCTGTGGATCACCTTGAAGTTAAAGGGCTGGAGTGCCATATACCAACGGGTGATCCATGCGTTGGCATCCTTCATGCGGTGGAGCCACTGGAGGGGTGCGTGGTCTGAACAGAGGGTGAAAGGGTGTCCCAGCAGGTAGTAACAGAGGGCGAGGACCGCCCACTTGATGGCTAGGCACTCCTTCTCTATTGTGCTGTAGCACCCCTCACGCACTGACAGCTTCCTGCTGATGTACAGCACAGGGCGATCCTCCCCCTCCACCTCCTGGGACAGAACAGCCCCCAGCCCTCTGTCCGACGCATCCGTCTGCAACATAAAGGGGAGAGAAAAGTCAGGGGAGTGTAACAGTGGCCCCCCACACAGTGCAGCCTTCAACTCAGAGAAAGCCCGCTGGCATTGCTCCGTCCACTGGACCGGATCTGGTGCCCCCCTTTTAGTGAGATCAGTCAATGGGCTGGTGACGTCCGAATAATTAGGTATAAACCTACGATAGTAGCCAGCCAGCCCCAGGAACTGTCTCACTCCCTTTTTGGTCTTGGGCCTCGGGCAAGCCACAATCGCTGCTGTCATTAATTTGGGGACGCACCTGCCCATTGCCCAAGTGGAAGCCCAGATACCGTACTTCCACCCGCCCAATCGCACACTTCTTCGGGTTGGCCGTGAGACCCTCTCACCTCAGCGACCCAAGGACGGCCCTCAGGTGTTACAGATGCCGCAGCCAGTTATTACTATAGATTATGATGTCGTCTAAGTATGCGGCCGCGTAGGTGGCGTGGGGGCGGAGGACCCTGTCCATAAGCTGCTGAAACGTAGCGGGTGCCCCAAACAGCCCAAAAGGAAGTATGACAAATTGGTGTAAGCCAAACGGTGTGGAAAAGGACGTTTTTTCTCGGGATAGTGGAGTCAAGGGGATCTGCCAAGAACCCTTTGTCAAATCCAGTGTCAAATAAAAGCGAGCCGTGCCTAGTCGATCCAGCAATGGTACGCATCGAATTTAGACACCGCATTGACTTTTCTATAGTCCACACAGAACCGGACCGACCCATCGGCCTTGGGAACCAAGACCACCGGGCTGCTCCAGTCACTGTGGGACTCCTCAACGATGCCCATTTTGAGCATGGTCTCGAGTTCTTCCTGAACCACCTTTTTCTTGTGTTCGGGTAGCCTGTAAGGGCGGCTGCGCACTACCACTCCCGGGGACATCTCAATGTGGTGTTCTATGAGGTGGGTGCGGCTGGGCAGGGGTGAGAACACGTCCGAAAATTCGGTCTGCAACTGGGCAACCTCCGTGAGTTGGGTCGAGGAGAGGTGGTCTCCACAGGGGACCGGAGAGGTAAGCGATGACAATGTTCCTTTTTGAACCTCCGGCCCCAGCTCCGCCTTCTCCAGAACCAACGACACCAATGCCATGGGGACCTCCTCGTTCCAGAGTTTGAGCACATTGAGGTGGTAAATCTGTAGCGCCCCACCCCTGTCCGTTCGCCTCACCTCATAGTCAACGTCCCCGACTCGCCGTGTGACCTCAAAGGGTCCTTGCCACTTGGCAATCAATTTGGAGCTCGACATGGGCAACAGTACGAGTACTTTATCTCCTGGTGCGAACTCCCTAAGGCGTGTACCCCTGTTGTACAGGCAGATTTGCCATCCTTGGGCCTGCCGCAAATTCTCCTGGGTTAGATGTGTGAGTGTGTGGAGTTCTGCACGCAGGTCAATAACGTATTGGATTTCATTTTTGCTCGGTGAAGGTCCCTCCTCCCAATTTTCCCGCAGTACATCTAGGATGCCAGGCGGCTTACGCCCCATATAATAATTCGAATGGGGATAACCCCATGGAGGCTTGTGGGACCTCTCGCACTGCAAATAACAGGGGTTCGAGCCACTTATCCCAATTGCATATGTCCTTGCGTACAAACTTTTTAATTATGTTCTTGAGGATGCGATTGAACTGTTCGACTAAACCGTCCATTTGTGGGTGATACACGCTGGTGCGGATCCCAGTAACCCATACAGTTCGCGCAGTGTGCGTGACATAAACGAAGTGCCTTGATCAGTCAGAATCTCTTTGGGGATTCCGACTCGGGAGATGACGTGGAAGAGCGCTTCCGCAATACTGCATGCTGAGGTATTGCGAAGAGGCACTGCTTCCAGGTATCGCGTTGCATAGTCCACCAGAACTGAAATAAAGCGATACCCGCGTGTTGACCGATCTAATTGCCCGACAAGATCCATTCCAATTCTTTCAAACGGGGTCTCGATTAATGGTAGAGGGTGCAAAGGCGCTTTTGGAATGGCTGCTGGATTTACTAACTGGCATTCGCGGCATGCCGTACACCACCTACGGACATCGCCATGAATCCCTGGCCAATAGAACCGGGCCATTATTTGGGCTAGTGTCTTATCCTGCCCCAAGTGTCCAGCCATGGGATTAAAGTGAGCCGCCTGGAATACCAATTCCCGGCAGCATTTTGGGATCAAAAGTTGTGAGATCGTCTCCTTAGTCTGAGTGTCCTGCGTCACTCGGTATAATCTGTCCCTCGTAATGGAGAAATAGGGGAAGGACGGGGTGGTGTTTGGCTGGAGCGTTTGACCATCGATTACTCTCACTTGGTCAAATGCATGCCGCAGAGTCTTGTCTCGTGATTGCTCTAACGGGAAATCCATGAGGGATTCCCCGAGAGAGGGAGGAGGAGCCTGCTGCTCCTCACTCTGACGCGGTGATGTAGACGGCTCTGTGACAGCTGCTCCCGCCAATGCCACACCGGGACCTCCCCCTGCTTAACTACGTCAGGACCCACTCTTCACTAAATGAGTCATTAACTCCCAAAATCCCAGCCAATCAGTCCCCAAAATTATTGAGTGGGTAAGGCGAGGATTAATCGCCGCCTTTCCACTAAATTTCTCCCCTCGAAATAGAATGTGGACCGACACTAAAGGGTAGTTGTGAACATCCCCATGCACACACAACACCTTCACCAATTGTGCTCCCCCCAATGCCTCGTCTTGCACCAGGCTTTGGTGGATTGAGGTCTGATTACAGCCAGAGTCCACCAAAGCCTGATACGTATACCCTTGGATACTCACCAGTATGCAATATGCTCCGGCCCGATTGAGGGCGGTTCCTGGCGCATCTGGGATCCGGACCACCGCGCCCACCTCCATTGCTGAGCACTGATGCTGGAGGTGCCCCGGCTCCTCGCAGCGCCAGCAAACCGGCCCGGGCTTTCTCTCTGCACCGGTGCTCTGGGGTTCACTCACCTGGGGGGGGAGAGAGACAGACACGGAAGCGGGAAATGGGAGGGCACCACAGGTGCGGCAGGCCGGCTGGGGTGGAGCCGGCCCCCGCCTCCGCGGTGGGGGAACGGGGCGAGGACGAGACACAGAAGGGGAGGGGGAGAGAGAGAGAGGAGAAGAGGAGATCTGCGATCCTGTCGTGGGAACAGCCGCCAAATGATCCTCCGCCAACTCGATGGCCTGATCCAGTGACCCCGGGTGATGGCACTCGACCCACTCCGCTGTTCCTTCGGGAAGTCGTACGATGAACTGCTCCAGTGCCACCAGATCGACGATTCCCTTGGCTTCGCGGTTGTCAGCCCTCAGCCACCGCCGGCAGGCGTCCCAGAGTTGCTGGCCAAACGCGAATGGCCGGCCGACCTCCTCTAGGCATAGAGTGCAGAAGCGCTGGCGTTGTTGTTCTGGGGTGCGCCCCACACGCTGGAGGACGGCCCGGCGCAGGTCCACGTAGACCAGCCAGCTGTCAGCAGGGAGCTGTAGCGCGGCCAGCTGCGCCTCACCCATTATCAGGGGGAGGAGGCGCACCGCGCACTGCTCCACCGGCCAGCCCCAGGCCTCTGCTGCTTGCTCGAAGAGCGCTAGGAAGGCCTCGGGATCATCGTGCGCGCCCATCTTCGTCAGGGTGAGGTGGGGAGGGCCCGCGGCGGTGGACGTGGTGGACCCCGCCGACGCAAGGAGGTGCCGGAACGCCTGACGATCTTCCTGTTGCGCCAGCATCAGGGCCTTGAACCTTTGCGATTGCTCCTTTTGGAGGGCAACCAGCGCCTGGTGCTGGCTCTGTTGGGCCGTGGCGAGGACGTGGGTCAGGGCCGCGAAGGGGGAGGACTCCATGGGGCTGTTCTCCTCTGTGCTCCGGTCCCGGGTTTCAGCACCACTGTAAGAATATAGCAGGTGGGTGGAGCACAGAAGTACGGCAGGCCAGAACTGAGTTCCAAAGAAAACTCTTTATTTGCACTTTTCAGTCGCAAATAGACACTCTCCCAGCCACACACACATACACACACACACACAAGTCATCTGGTTGGAGAGAGAGCTCCTTTCCTCTGCTCTCTCTCTCCTTTTATCGGGCGTGGTCACTGGGGAAGACACACAAACACAGGTTAATTGACATCAGGTGCAGTGATTCTGCCACTTACCTTCCCTGACTCCGCCCTCCGGTCACAGACTGACACTTGACCACGCCCCCGCTGCCACACTTTTTAAAGACAAAAAATACGGCAGATTATAGAAAAGTTTAATTCTGTGCTCTCTTAAGCGAAACATTTTGAAGAACTATAATTGTTCATTAACTGGTTGAGGCAATGATGTAATGGATGTGGCATCAATCTCCTCCCACTGCATGCTAACAAAAACCACTCATCACAGGACAACCTGCTTCACTTTGACAACTTCACATGACTGCAGTCCACCAGATTGGTTGTTGCACTTAAAACTTGAAATAACACCAGTCATGCACAAATCCTGGAAGATTGTTTTAAGGCTGTTTTCTTACAGTCTCAATTATTTTGTTCATAAAATATTCTACAAGCATTTGTGACAAAGGTTGAAAAAAAATGTTGCATGTTGAATGTTAAACTTTAAATTTTGCAAGACTGTAAATGCTGAACTCTGAATACAGCATTCCCAAATGCATCATATGGTTAATATTTGATACAAATAACTTGAGTTTTAGAGAAAATTGGTTTATTTGATCCTGGAAGGATTTAAGACACTGTTTAGTCAGCAGTTAAGTTGTACTGTGGCATATTGTGGAGCTGCATCAAAAAAAATAAGACAATAGTAAAGATCCGGTGTCAGTTCTATGTTGCACTCAAATGTTAAATAAAAATTGTAAACGTTTTTGCATGTTCTTTATGTATGTTAGTGGATCTTTGATAATTTAATTAAACATATTGCTTACACTAACTGTGAAAAGAACACTAAAACAAGATTTACATTAGTATAACAGACAAAACCAATATTAGTTCATCCAACATGATTGAATTGTGTTGCACTAATTTAATTTACTTAAATCAGACTAACACAGTCAAGATAGACTGACTTAACATGATTTCTTTAGATGGAATATAGGTGGCAAGATAAAATTACGTTCATCCAATGAATTCTTTTTTTGAGTGTGCCAGCTGGTGGTGGTGGTAGGATCATCATGCTCTGGGGGTGTTTTGCTGCCAGTGGAACTGGTTCATTGCACAAAGTGAATGGAATAATGAAGAAGGAAGACTACCTCAGAATTCTTCAACATAAACCATCAGAAAGTTGAACATGACTTGGGAGTTACAACAGGACAATGAACCCAAACACGCATCAGAGCTGGTTGTGGAGGATAAAGTAGGCTAACATTAAGCTTAAAACAAGTCCTGACTTCAACCCTATTGAAAATATATGGACCGTGTTTATAAGTTGAGTCCATGCTAAGAAAAAAAATTTATTGAACTCTACCAATTCTACCATGAAGAGGCATGAAATATCCAACCAGAATTCTGCCAGAAGCTTATTCATGGTAAACAAAAATGTTTGGTCAAGGTGAATCTTACAAAGATGCATTTTACCCAAATATTGTATATTTTTGACCCTGTGTTGATTTCAGGAAACCCAAAGAAAATTAAAACTTGTGCACCAAATTCTAGTGTTTTTTTTTTAATTAAAGATGTATGCTGTACATTCTGCCACAGAAAAAGAACAGTTCAAAGAAATTACCGAAAGCCCAAATATTGTCATGACATTCATATCCGGGCGGCACGGTGGTGTAGTGGTTAGCGCTGTCGCCTCACAGCAAGAAGGTCCGGGTTCGAGCCCCGTGGCCGGCGAGGGCCTTTCTGTGCGGAGTTTGCATGTTCTCCCCGTGTCCGCGTGGGTTTCCTCCGGGTGCTCCGGTTTCCCCCACAGTCCAAAGACATGCAGGTTAGGTTAACTGGTGACTCTAAATTGACCGTAGGTGTGAATGTGAGTGTGAATGGTTGTCTGTGTCTATGTGTCAGCCCTGTGATGACCTGGCGACTTGTCCAGGGTGTACCCCGCCTTTCACCCGTAGTCAGCTGGGATAGGCTCCAGCTTGCCTGCGACCCTGTAGAAGGATAAAGCGGCTAGAGATAATGAGATGAGATGAGATGAGATGAGACATTCATATCCAAGATGACATTCATGCCACTGTTTGTAAACTTCTGACCACAACTGTAGGACTTTGGGCAGCTGGCAGCCAACAGGCAATGTTAGAACACCACCAAAACATAACCTGCCCAAATATAGCAACCAATATTTGAACAATCTGAGGGAAAGGTATCACTAAGCACATGCTGTCCAAACTAGTTAGCAAAATTAATCAGAGAACTAGCCTAAAACATAACCTTCACAATGAGACCCAGTATATTGTTAGCAGGCTACTATATTGCTGCAAGAGTTCCTGATGAAGTCAGGGGCGGACTTACCATTAGGCAAACCAAGGCGGTTGCCTAGGGCCCCCAAAATTTGGGGGCCCCTAACAGTCAGCCCCGTCACGGTAAACACCAAACAATATATGTAGTGAAAGTTCATTATGTCTACCTATTGAAACTATTCTTTAAATTCGTTTCTTAAGACAAGGATTTTTTAAGATGTTACCTTGACAGTTTCGGCGATAAACTTCCGCCTTCTTCAAAACAGTCACCAGATGTCAAGTGGTGACGTGCCTTATCAGCTGATGTTACTCTAAGGAGGCGTGAACGTCCCGCCCAATTTGACAGGTAGTTCACGCCTCCTGCTGTCAGGTTGCTCCTCCAGGACGGCACTCCAGGTGTGTGACAGCGCGTACGCTCCCTCATCCCGGTTCATCGTTCTCTGCGCACGCTTTCGTATCTCCACTGCCTCTAAAATCCAACGCTGGAATCTATTTTCTTCAGCGCGAATGACTCTGGCCTCTTCCCAATTCATTATATGATTTTGCCGTTTACAGTGGTCTGAAATGGCTGATTTTAAGTTTTCTTGGTGTGCTTTTTCTTTTTCGGATCTTGAGTCTTTTTGTTGTTTCTTTTTCACATTCTATTTGGTGTTCTTTTTTGCGAGTATGGAAGCATCTGCCCGTTTTGCCAATATAAACTTTATTACATGAACGGCAAGGGATTTCATATATGACGTTGCATTTATTGTCCAGTTGTATTTTATCTTTGGGGTGAACTAGCAGCTGTCGGAGGTTTTTGTATGGTTTGACCGGGGTGCTGATGTGGTATTTCTTCATGGATCGTTGGATGCGTTCTGTAACTCCTTTTATGTATGGTAGTGTGACAAAGCCTCGGTTTGTTTTTTCTGTGTTTTTCCTTGTTTGTTTGTTTTTTTCCTTTGTTTGTGTCTGTAATTTCCCTTTTCGAATTGCCCACGGTGGATATTGGCAGTTTTTTAATGCCTGTTGGATGTGTTGTTCCTCCTCCTGTCTGTCTTTCTCCTCCGTGATGTTCTGTGTTCGGTCGTATAGTGTTCTGATTACTGACATTTTGTGTGCGATGGGATGTTCAGATGTCCAGAGTAGATATTGGTCGGTATGTGTAGGTTTTCTGTATGTTGTGATTTTAATGTTCCCTTCTTCTGTGTGGTGTATTTTTAGGTCCAGAAAAGCTATTGTCTTGTCCGTTTCCTCTTCGTGTGTGAATTTGATGTTGCCTGTCTTGTCTATGGAGTTTAGATGATCCGTGAATTGTTGTGTATGACCTGTTTTGGTTATTTCAAGAATGTCATCAACGTATCTTTTCCAGAAGATAGGTTTGCAGTCATCCGGTGCTGTTTCTATGGCTCGGGTTTCCAGATCCTCCATAAAAAAGTTGCATAGAGTGGCAGATAGCGGGTCCCCCATTGCAAATCCCTCTTTTTGTCTGTAAGTTGTGCCTCTGAATTGGAAATATGTGGAAGTGGAAATGAAATGTAATAGTTTTGTTATGTCCTGTGCTGTAAGTTTTGTACGTTTTTTCAGGGTTCTGTCTGCTTTTAACCGGTTTTCTACTATGTTGAGAGTGTTTGTGACCGGTGTTTTTGTAAAGAGGGATATGACGTCATGTGATACGAAAATTTCATCCTTTTTAATCTTGATTTCCTTTAGTTCTTTCGCCAGTTGTTTTGAGTTTTTGCAGTGGTATTCCGTGAGTCCGAGGAGTGGTTTAATTATGTCTGCCAGTGTCTTGGAAAGGTTGTAAGTAACTGATCCTATACTGTCTACTATGGGTCTTAGTGGTGCTTCGGGTTTATGAATTTTCGGTGTGCTGTATATCCGGGGGGTGATGTCTGCTGTGGGGATGAGGTGGTTGTATGTTTGTTTATCGATTTTATTGTTGTCCATTAACGGTTTGAGTAATAGTTTTAGTCTTTTTTTCTTTTCCTCCGTCGGGTCTTTTTTGAGTATTTCATATGTGTTTGGGTCCGTGAGCATTTCATTCATTTGTTTTTCGTATTGATTAGTGTCCATGATAACCGTGGTCCTCCCTTTATCAGCCGGTAATATTGTTATTTTCTTGTTCTTTGTGAGTGTTCTGATGGCTTCCATTTCCTGTTTAGTTGTGTTTCTGGGTGGCGGTTTAGCTGAGGTGAGGATGCCTGCTATTTCGTTTCTTAATGCGGCCTTCTGTCCTTGGTCCTGTATCATGTTGCATGCTAGTTCCGTGGCTAATATGAATTCTTCATTCGGGATTTTATTTGGTGTGATGGCATAGTTTAGTCCCCGTGAGAGTATAGTGTGTTCTGCTGTTGTTAGTGTGTGTTTAGACAGGTTGCAAATCCATTTTTCATTTATTTGCTTGTCCTTGCATTTATTTTGTTTCTTTTTAATAAGTCTATTTAGTTTTTTAATATGGCGTGTTTTTGTTTTTGAGAATTCTTGTTCTTGTATTATATTCAGATGTTCTTCCATATTTTTTTCCATGTCCCTGCTGAGTTTGTACCGGCGTTTGAAATCTTGTGTTCTTTGTGTTATTTCTGTATTTAAGTTGTTGATTTTGTTTGTCGTGCATCTAATTCTTTCTCTTACCAGAGTCATTCATGCTTTTTTGATGGCCCTTTCCTTAGAATAACATCAGCTGATAAGGCACGTCACCACTCGACATCTGGTGACGAGAGTTTTTTGAGGGTGATTAACTCTGTTTTGGGCATTTGGAGAGAATAAATCGGGAATAGTTGTTGTGACTGATAAAAACAAGCTAAGGTTCGGGACACAACCAGGAGAGAGAAGGGGAAAGTGGAAAGGTCTTCTCTTTCCGGAAACTGCAGCGAGGATTTTGTTTTCTGTTTGTTCGTTTGGTTGTTTGTTTAGGTTAGGGCTAGGTTGTGTTTGGAGAATTCTGTGAGGGTGTCGGCCGACGGCCTGTATAGGTCCGGTATATGACATTCTTAAGAGTTCTCTGCCATGGCGGAGAGTCAGGGAGATGAGTGTTTTAGTATGGATGGCATTGATGATGATGATGATGATGGTAGCTGGCAGTCGAGGAAAAGGTTTAGATTGGCTATGACTAGAGACAAGGGGGGAGAGAGGGAGAAATGCTATTTTGTTGTTGTGAGGTTTGAAGGAGGTGGTGTTAAAAATATGGACCCAATAAAACTGACGAATATACTTAAAAACCAGGTTGGGACAATAAATAATGCCAGAATATTGGATGATGGTAATTTATTAATTGGATGTGTGTCTGAGGAACAGATAGCGAAGGCTGAAAGGTTGCAAGTTGTTGGGAAGGCAAAAGTTGTGCGAGTGGTGAGAGTTGGTAGTGAGGGAAGTAAAGGTGTGATATATGGCATTCCTCTGTCAGTGCAGATGAGCGATTTGGTAAAGAATCTAAAAGAAAAGTGTGAAGCGGTTCAGAGTGCAACTCGATTGACCAGGGGAGTTGAGAAAAAGGAGACTGAATCAATTCTGATTCAGTTTAGCACTAGAGAAGTACCAACTGAACTTTATCTTGGGTACATGAAGTATAAGGTGAGGGAGTTCATTCATAAGCCTATGAGATGCTTTAAATGTCAAAAATTCAGTCATATTGCCAAAGTTTGTAAAGGGGTGCAAACATGCGCAAAATGTGGGGGGGGCTCACGAATACGGAAAGTGTGATGTGGGAACGAGTCCTAAGTGTTGTAATTGTGGAGGAGCGCACAGTGCAGCATATTGGGGATGCGAAGTCATGAGAAGGGAGACTGAAATTCATAATGTAAAGTTGAAAAACAAAATAACGTATGCGGAAGCAGTTAAAAAGGTGGATCAGGCTAGAAAGGATGGAAGAAATGTCAGAGGGGACTTGGCTGCAGCTAAAGATGGGGGGTGGGGCTAGCATCTGTTAAAACAAAGGAATATGAATGGAAGGAGAAAAGAGACCTGGTTATATTTATTGCAGGTGTGATAAATGCAACAGCGGAGGTCAAATCGAAGACTGAAAGAATTCAGATTATTACAAAGGCAGCAATCCAGCATCTGGGTATGGTGGGCTTGAAATGGGAGGAGGTGAGGGATGGTCTTAGTATAGTACCAGCAAATCCGGAGGGAGGCGCAGGATGATCTTTTACATTATGTTAATTCTTCAATGGAATGCAAGGAGTTTGCTTGCAAATGGGCAAGAGTTTAAAAAGTATATAGATGGTATGATCATAAAACCAGATGTTATTTGTGTCCAAGAAACATGGCTTCAACCCAGGTTTGACTTTGTTTTGGTTAATTATATAACTGTAAGGAGGGACAGAATGGGAGGAAATGGAGGGGGATGTGCTACCTTTGTGAGGCAGGGGATGCCATATAGGGTATTGGGTGTAGGGCAAGAGCAGGAGTATGTGGTGGTGGAAATTTGGGCAGGTAATAGAAATATAGTAATTATAAATTATTATAATCCTTGCAAACAGTTGGGACTAACTGATCTAGAGGGAATAGAAGGACAGGATAGAGGAAATGTAATGTGGGTTGGGGATTTTAATGCCCACAGCACATTATGGGGTGGAGATAGAACTGACAGCAATGGTCAGGTAATTGAAGATTTGGTAAATGATAGGCACCTAGTTTGTTTAAATGATGGTAGGGGAACTAGGTTTGATGTGAGGACGGGCTGTGAGTCAGTGTTAGATCTCACACTCTTATCAAATAGATTAGCACCAAGGTGTGAATGGGAAGTGTGTGAACATACTTTAGGGAGCGATCATTATCCTATTGTTTGTACCTTGGATGTTGAGATAAGATTAAGACCAGGAGTGAGGTCAGGGAGGTGGATATTCAAAAAGGCAGATTGGGTAAGGTTCGTGGAAATTAGTGATTTATATCTTAGGTCAGTTCCAGACACAGATGATATTGAGGGACGTGAAATGGAGGTGCGCCAGAGGATTTGTACGGCTGCGATGGAAACAATTCCCAAAAGTTCAGGGAAATTGGTTAGGAGTGCAGTACCATGGTGGAATGATGAGTGTGAGAAGGCTGTGAGAGGTAGAAACAGGGCTTTTAGAAGGCTGAAAAGAACATATAATTTTAAACATTTAATTGAATATAAACAGGTGCAAGCAATAGTCAGGAGGGTTATCAGACAAAGAAAAAAGACCTACTGGAGAGATTACTGCAGCTCAATAGGTAACAGTGTTGATATAAATGAAGTATGGGGCATGATTAAAAAAATGGAGGGTAACAGAAGAGAATGGAACTAGCCAATTCTTTCAGATGGAGACCAGTTGGCCGTATCTAACATGGAAAAAGCAGAAATGTTTGTGAAGACTTTGAGCAAGGTTCATAGCTCTGATAATCTGTCAGAAGAGGAAAGACAGGGTAGGGAAGAGACAATGAGGGTTTATGGTGAGGTTGTTCAAAGAAAAGAAAACTCTGAGGACAAGTATAATGTTCCTCTCACACTGTTGGAACTTAAAAATGCTTTAGAAAGGTGTAGAAATTCAGCCCCCGGCCGTGATGAAGTCTGCTATAAAATGCTGTGTCATCTGAGTGATGAGAGTTTGAAGACAGTCCTAAAATTGTATAATAGGGTGTGGGAGGAGGGACGGATTCCTGCAAGCTGGAAAGAGGCTGTCATTATTCCGATTAGAAAACCAGGAAAAGATGCAAGTAACCCTGCCAATTACCGGCCGATAGCTTTGACATCCCAGTTGGGTAAATTGATGGAAATATTAGTTAATGGGAGATTAATGCACTTAATTGAGGAGAAGGGGTTGATGACAAAGTATCAGAGTGGTTTCAGGAAGGGGCGGAATACAACTGACTCTATTCTATGTCTTGAAGATGCAATTAGAAAAGCACAGGTAAAGAAAGAAACTGTTGTGGCAGTGTTTTTAGATGTTGAAAAAGTGTATGATATGCTTTGGGTGGAGGGACTTTTAATTAAGATGCATTTGTTGGGCATTGGGGGAAATATCTTTAACTGGGTAATGAATTTTTTGAGTGGCAGAAGCATTCAGGTCAAAATAGGGACAGACATATCAAGACAATGTCTAGCTGAAAATGGAACTCCACAAGGGAGCGTGATCAGTCCACTGTTATTTAATATTATGATCAATGATGTTTTTTGTAATGTTCAACCAGACATTGGCCAGTCTCTGTTTGCAGACGATGGTAGTTTGTGGAAAAGGGGAAAAAATGTAAGACACACTTTGAAGAGGATTCAGGAAGCCCTAACCATTGTGGTGAATTGGGGTAGGAAGTGGGGTTTTAGATTTTCAGTTGAGAAAACCAAAGTAATGTTTTTTACCAGGAAGAAGATATGTGACAGTCTGGAACTACAACTTTACAACCGTCCCTTGGAGAGAGTTCCTTGTTTTAAATTCCTAGGTGTGTTTTTTGACACAAGACTTACATGGAGAGCACATATGTCCAGAGTGGTAGATAAATGTAAAACTGTACTGAACTTAATGAGGTGTCTTACTGGAAAGGAATGGGGGGCAGATTTGACATCTTTAAAACAGATTTATATTTACCTAATTAGAGCAAGAATTGACTATGGGTGTTTGGCTTATGCATCTGCAGCGGCGACTGTACTGGCCAGGCTGGATGTAGTCCAAGCTGTTGCTTTGAGATTGTGTACCGGAGCCATACGTTCTTCTCCAGTGTGTTCCTTGCAAGTTGTGGTAGGAGAAATGCCTCTTGGTTTGAGGAGAAAACAGCTGCAGGCCAATTATTGGGTAAATCTGATGGGACAAGGACCTGATCATCCTGTTACGGGAATAATTGAGCCAAGCTGGGAGAAAGAGGTGGCAAATCTGTCAAGCTTTGGATGGACGGTAGAATCTGTGGCCCAGGACATGAAAATTCTCCATAGAACCTTTTGCCCAGGAGTATTGTGGCCGTTGATTCCTGTGTGGCAGCTGGGGGTCCCAGACACTGACTTAATGTTGCTAAAAATTAAGGAAAGGGATCCTGAAGCAGAGCTAGTAACTTTTATTGCCATGTAGAAAATAGGTATCAAGACTATGTCTTAATATTTACTGATGGGTCAAAGGATCAGGGCACAGGTGCTACTGGGGCAGCTTTTATTGTTCAGGGAATGAATGTGCAGGCCTTGAAGAGAACTTCTGATTTTTTAAGTGTGTTTTCAGTAGAGTTATATGCCATCCTGATGGCTGTGAGGTGGACTGAACAACTACAGAATAAGAAGGTATTAATATGCAGTGATTCAGTATCAGCTATTAGAAGTCTTGGGAAGGGAATGTCCAAGGCAAGACAAGATTTGATACATGACATTTTACTGGCGATTAGAGATGTTGGAAGACATGGAGTGAAGGTATCATTTTTATGGGTACCTGCCCATGTAGGAGTCAGACTGAATGAAAAGGTGGATAAGTTAGCTAAGGAGGCAACTCAAAGGGAATCCATCGATGTCAGTGTGAGCCTATCAAAATCAGAAGGCAAGAGTATTGTGTGGCAGGAGTCTCTTTTGAGATGGCAACAACTGTGGGAGAATGACACAAAGGGAAGACATCTGTTCTCAATCACTAGTAGTGTTACTGACTCAGTTAAAGTTTGCAGTAGTGGTAGACGTAAGGAAGATGTAATCATTGCTAGTTTGAGAATAGGTCATACTGGCCTAAACAGTACTTTATTTATTTTAGGAAAACATCAAGATGGCTTATGCTCTTGCCAGGAGATGGAGACAGTTCAGCATGTTTTGCTGTCTTGTAGGAATTATGACAGCTATAGACAAGAATTGTTCAGTCACTTGAGACAGAATGGCATGACAGAGGTGTCTTTGAAAAGCGTGTTGGATATGGGGACAAGTGTGAAGTGCAAACGTCACTTCTTCAAGTTTTTACTGGACTCTGGACTGTACGGAAGGATCTAGGCCAATGGCGTTTTAGTTCTAATGGTGGCAGCAATGCAACTTTTTGGATGCTGGCTGCCTTAAAACCACAAAGAAGAAGAAGACATCTGGTGACTGTTTTGAAGAAGGCGGAAGTTTATCGCCGAAACTGTCAAGGTAACATCTTAAAAAATCCTTGTCTTAAGAAACGAATTTAAAGAATAGTACCAAACAATATATATGTAATCTTAATTTGTCTCTGATATTAAGTAGTCAACCATATAAATGGAAAAACACACCAAAATAGCATCAGAATATCAAATTCATGTGTATATAGTATTTGTCCCAGCACACACACACACCCTGGTTGTTTTACATTGGACTAGTCCATGATCTGACGACGTAGACAGGTGCGCGACGGAAATTCAAACCAAAGCAGAGGGAACTGTAAACAAGACGAAGTGCAGTTATGAGAGTGGTTGCTCTAAACGAAAAAAAAGGGCACAAAGCAAAAAGAATGCAGCTGCACTTCTGAAACTAACTACATTTTTCAAATTACATTTTTTTTATGTATAATCTGGAATATCAAGAGTAGTAGCTGAAGTAGCCTGTTTATTTATTTATTCAAATCAATCTAATTATTATAGCTGTCGGTCAAATATGCAACCTTTTTCAAGAAGCAACTTTAAAGCAATCTTTTTATTGTTGCAAGTTAGAGCATAAGTGGATATTGATTCAAATTGTGACTGAGGGGGAAAAAGGTATCAGTCATAGCTTGACGGTTTTAGTTGCAGCGGCATCGTGGCAGCAGTTGACTTTCTACCACTTTTACACTCTTTTCTGGAGACCAGAAAGACAATAACAATAGGATTATATAGATGATGAAGGCCAGGAGAAGTACATGGAGAAGAGACAAGCAAGAAAGGCACAAAGGAGAGAGAGAGAGAGACCTGAAACATAAAGGCAAAACAGACACACAGATGAAGAAAAACAGGGGTACAGACAAAGAAATGGAAGACAGGGACAAAGAGAAGGTATTCATTTTAACAATACATTTTGGGTATTTATTTCTACTGTTCCATGATTGATTTGCTGTTGTCTTGTGTCACAGTAGTGAAAGATAATAAGAGACAAGATGGATGGACAACACCAACTTCTGCCAGTGAGCCCTTGCTGAATAAGGTATGTGATTTGACAAAGGATTACTTGTGTTCATAGATCATATCATCAAAGAAAAAAGTGTATTGAGTTGTTTTGTTATAATGCTGTGTTGTTTATTGTAGTTTGGGTTCCATACCTCTGCACACCACCTTTCTGTGAAGACTTTGGAGAAGCCAGCAACAAGTAGGACTTTCTTTCTCATATGATTATGATGAACAATGGACATTTGGAGATTAAGGACTTTTCAGTAATGTACTGGCTGCGACCTTTAAAAACTCATACCTCTCTCTTTCTCTACCCCCCTCTCTCTCTTACACACACACACACACACACACACACTCTCTCACACACACACACACACACACACCTACCCACCTACACCCCATTATGGAATGGTGATGGAATACATGAACAATGGAATTTTGAAGATTAAGGACATTTCAATAATGTACTGGCTGCATCCTTTACAAACTCACAATCCCTCTGTATCTGTCTCTCAACCACTGTATTGCCTGTCACTAAATGGCTCTCTCTCTCTCACTTACTCACTCCCTCACTCACTCTCTCACACACACACAAACTCTCTCTCTCTCTCTCTCTCTCTCTCTCTCTCTCTCTCTTGTACATTTATCTTGGCATCAGTCTTATCCCATTGAAATGTAGAGGTTTCGATAGAGTAATATCCATTTGTGTTGTAGTTCTGATAACAGTAAGATCATTTTGTATCTCTGGTAATATGTATCCATTTGTGTTCTACTTCTGATAAGAATAAGATCATTTTATATCTGGTAATATGTATCTGTGGAGTAAAAATAATAACTGGATTTTAGATATCCTTGTTTTATTAAAATATGGAGATTGACTCTTAAAATTGGCTGTCTCTCTCTACTGTCTCTTCTTCTGTTGTTTGCTTTGCCGCTCTCTCTCTTTCTGGTTTGATCTGAGCAATAAACACTGTCAGAATTTTGGCAAATGCTGGAGTAATCTCAAACCTGTTTCACTGTGGAGCTTATTTGGGGCACATTGTTAGTGGCAGTTTGCTATCTTTTTTTCTGAATTTACAGCAAGGAGATATGGCATGTGCCAAGTAGGGATGACCATTATTCTGTATGTGTGTTTCAAGACTGACTTTTGAGGGCCCCATGTCTGTATTTCGCCTAGGGCCCCAAAATGGCTAGAACCGCCCCTGGATGAAGTAATACCATTGGCCTCAATATACTGAAATGTGGCAACTAACCAGGTGAGAGAAAAACAAAAACATTAACCTCAGGCCATCCTTAAAAAAAAATCCGTTTCCTGTCCACCGGGTGAGCAAAAAAATTTTCAGTCGGGAGGGAGGGATTTTTTTTCATATATATGGATGGATAAGAAATCGCAATGCTGTGTTTGCTTTTTCTTTCAGTACTTTTTTATTACAAAAGCAGACACATTTAATAAAATGACAGTTTAATCAACTGAAACTTGGACAACAACTTTAAGTTCGCATTTTAAATGCTGACTGCAACATTTGCAAAACTTTTACAAAGGTACTTAAAATGTCCGACACACGGACTTTTTGTAGTTCTAAATCGACCGTTAGGCCTAGTTCGGATGAAATTACACTATTAAAATGATCACTGAATGATTTGTTTTTCTGAATCTTTACTATTTTGTTGTTTGCTAGAATACCATTTTGCGATTTCACACTTAAGCAAAATTGAAAACTCTGGATCTCCTTCCTTCATGGTGGCTGCCATTTTTTTGTGCTGCACGGTGCATGCGCAGAGCTGATTCAGTTCAGAGTGCGCATGCACTTGGCGGAGGCAGTAGTGTGTCGGGGCTGTCGGAGGGAACAGAAGCAGAGATAACGCTTATTTTGTCTCCAGTAAACCAGTCTTCTCTCGTTCAATTACGTGCTGGCATCAAAAGACACCGTTGGTTGTAAATGAAACCAAACTGAGTCGCTGGAGTGTATTTTCATACACAAATGGAAAAACGTTCGCTGAGTGTTTAATTGTGTAGCCTCCACTGCAGACCATTGTCGTTGTTAATTCATAGCATGCTCAGTTGCGTGAATGTGTCATGCACCGAAAATAAGAGATTTACAAGCCAGGAATGCCTCATGATGCAATACGCAAGAAAAGAAAGAAGATTTACTGCCATTTTACTTTGTATTTGAGTAAAGTGAATAAATAAATGGTCTGTGGAAAATACATTTAATCCTGGGAACTGCGTGCACAGGAGTTTATTTTGTGTTTAACACCCCCCCCCCCCCCCCCCCCGCTACTTATTTGTCATGGCTGGCTAGTATGAGCCTTAGTGGAAAGCCCTGGGAATGCATAAATGTCAAGTTCGATTTTAGATTTACGAACCCGAAAAAAATGTCGAAAAACCGGCGTAAAAAAAAAAATTCAACCACACAAACGGCACTCACCCAGCCGGTGGACCGGAAACAGAACATTTTTTAATAATGGCCTCAGTCTTTCCTTGCAGGTTGTTTTTCATGTCAGGATTCATTGTCTTTCATATCAAATATTGTAATGGTTGAGATTTTAATTTAAACTGGCAGTTATGGAGAACAAGAAATTACTTACCTTTATGTTAGGCATTATCACTCACTGCTGCTTCTTTAAATTCATGGGTACATGTAAACTGGTGGTTGTGCAGTTTATTTCTATTGGCTAATGTGTCCTTAATTCAAAGATAGAGAAGGGCACACAAATAAAATAGCAAACCCATGGGTACCAGAAACTTTACCCTTCCGCTTGCAGATAGATAGATAGATAGATAGATAGATAGATAGATAGATAGATAGATAGATAGATAGATAGATAGATAGATAGCAAAAATGGGCATCATGGCCACACTGTGGAAAAATGATTCAGTGGTTAAGTAAATATGACAAAAACAAATGATATTTTTTTTTTACACAAAAAGTAAATTATTTGACTTACTCTGCACTAAACTAATTCACATATACAAGTGGAAAAAACCTGTGATGACCTGGCGACTTGTCCAAGGTGTACCCTGCCTCTTGCCCATAGTCAGCTGGGATAGGCTCCAACTTGCCTGCGACCCTGTACAGGATAAGCGGCTACAGATAATGGATGGATGGATGGATGGAAGTGGAAAAAACCCAAAGTATATATTTTACTCATTTTACTGGGTTAATGTACTATTATATTGCAAGTGCTTGCCAAACTAGAAAAAAATTAATGCTTGCTTGGACTCTTGCACATGTGTAAATCAACACATGCTGAAGAGAAGAGGACAATGAGGCTACTTTAGTGCAGCACACATTCTGTTTCCTTCCCAGATGTTTCATGGTAAAGTTGAAATTAAATCAGTCACATAAAGTTAAAATCAAATTAGAGCTGAAATTAATATAGTCCACAGTATACTATGTGCGTATATGGTTTTTGAACTCAAATTTGCATGTGTTTGCAGACCTTTAAACTGTTTTAATTCTGAGCATTATGGATTTCTTCTTTGTGTTGGCTTTAAGGCCTGAGGGTATTATGAAATGTTTTGCAAGGCAAAGTCCATCAGTAATGTCTTTTTCAGTCAGGTGCATGCATATGTGCATACGGTTGTGTGTGTGTGTGTGTGTGTGTATAAAACTTGGGTAAGTAGTCATGTTACGTTCTGCCAAGAGTTCTACTTCTGATTGTATATAGGTGTTAGGGGCCATTAGGCTGTAATGACGATCAATGATTCACAAAATCAGATATTTTCAAACGGGAATAAGAAATAACATTTAAATTATGTGTATTTTTTCAGTCTTGAAACGTACTAACATTTTGGTAAACATTGTCTAGTCTAGTTAAAGTCTAGTTAAATCAGCTTGAACAAGTCTGATCATTTCCCTGTGACCTCTCTCATCAACAAGGCATTTCTGCTCACAGAACTGCTGCTCACTTTTTTTAATGTCATGCATTGCATTCCTCAATAGTATTCCTAAAAAGTGGTCAGTGAGTGTATGTTTATTCTTATTTGTTGAGTAAATATGAACAGTAGATTGGTCAATCAAGGACTGCAAAACTTTCTAAAGCAGGAAAAAATGCCCACACATTTGGCAAACATTTTCTTCTTTTTTAAATACAAGGAAACAATGTGGTGAAGATAAGTGGGGTTAATACAGTCAGAATTTTTCATTTTGTACAAACTAACTGAACAAACTAAATCTGGGTTATGCACCTACTGACTTAGTCCTGCTCATAATTATCTACATAAGTGTTTATACTGTAAATGTATGATTTTTTTTATTGTTAATGTTATGCTACATAGCAGAAGTCAGATATAACATGTATATACACACACAAGGCTTTATATTCCTTTATTCCACACATTTAATGAACATACAGGAGGCCATTTGGTTATTTCACAAAAAAAAAACATTCAGCAATAGCCATAGATACAAATAATAAAAATGAAAGCATTTGTTTGGCAGTTTGATGTTTTGACAAAAAATAAAAATAAAAAATAGAGACCTGAGTTAGAAATATTTCATTCAATTCTCATTCAATTTATATGGGTTTTGCTGCTTAAAGCTTAATGTCTTTTTTTTGTTAATTTCACAATTGATTTTCAAACAAAAGTGTATTTTATAACTCTGTGCTAAGAGAAACCAAAACAAATCTTAACAACCAAAAATAAACTTATATATTTCTACTTCTATTTCTAGTTTTCACAAATGCATTTGCATTTCATGTTCATAAAGTTTTAAAAGAACTACATCAGCTCTGAGTTCAGTAGAAGAGGATGGAGGAGAGCAGAGGGACGATCATGAGGAGAAAACTCAGTGTGACGCTCTTAGCACTGTTACAAAGATTTCCCTCACAACACTTTACACGTGATATGCCAATTCCTGGAATGCTTGTAGATTCAATTCCAACACAGAAGCTCTTGGACACACATCCTTTCATAGATAGGGTATCGCTACCTTGTTGAACTAAGAGAGAGAGAGAGAGAGAAAAAAAGAAAGGATTACATTTATAAATGCCCATATTTCATATATTTTCACTTATGTAAGTCAACTTCAAAGTGGTAACCTTGAAATAACCAATTTACTGTGTGTCTTTACTATATACATTGTGTGTGTGTGTGTGTGTGTGTGTGTGTGTGTGTGTGTGTGTGTGTGTGTGTGTGTGTGTGATTTCATGACTGTGGTAAAAACAATTGAATTGTTAAGTATCAACTTGTTGGAATTCATCTTCGGGCTAGTAGGCATGTGTGGGTGTGGCATGTTTGGTTTTCCATGTGCAAATGAAGCATCACTGGTGCTTATAGGGTTTGGTACATTATCTATTTGAATTTTCATTGACTTTCTAATGTCAGAAAATATATGAATATAAATTTATATTAATAAAAATCTATAAGGGTCCACTTAAAAGATCATCCATATACAATTAAAAAGAACATTTGTTTTTCATTATTAAAATTCCTGCAGATTTGATTAAAAAACAATAACAAATCAACAAAGAAATATATACAATTTACTTTTACATTTTTTCTTCACATCAAATGGAGAAAATTGTAAATGATCTTATCTCTGAAACAAGTGACTGTGCTTGTTAAATATAGTTTACCTGATGCACTGAGACAGCGATCTTCATCTCCTTCACAGTTCACTGTTCCAGAACAATTAGTTGCATCACAAGTGTAACACATTCTCCCATTGGGAGCCTGCTTTGGAAGAGCTTAACAGAAAAATAAAATCAAACAGCTCATTGTGTTTCATATGTCACCAGGAACTACTGTATTTCAATAATATGTAATCTGATAATTTGGAGACTATATGTAAACTATAATTTAGTGTAAGCTACTATTAGCAGATAGAGGCCTTATGTCCTATCATGCGTACAATACACCGGTAAACTGCCAAAGGTTAAATCACAGTTTATGTGAAATAAAAATAAAAAATGACCAAATCTATCTTGGGTTTAAATGAAAATGGGTGAACACTGAAAAGAGACACTGGGCAACTTTTACAAGCATTTTGTTTTACCTGGTAGTGTTTCACTGTTGCAGAGATTAGTGCTACAGCATTTGGTATTGCTGGTCACTTTTACTGCTCCCATGTTTATGCTCCCATTTGCACACAATTCTGGCACTCCACAAGTCTTAACATTTACATCTGTAAGCTTTGTACCACCTACATAACATTCCACATAACAGTGTGATTAGACAATCTTGCCAAATAATAGGAATTTGAGACATGTTACAAGATGAATAAAATACATAGCACACTATACATAAATTACTTATATGGCAAAATCCAGGAAGACACACACACACACACACACACACGTACTAAGGTAAACAGCAGTGGTTGAAGTGAGACACTGATCAGAGCAGGTTGTCTGTTCCTCGGTGCATTTTCCAGATGCTGATGGCACACACTGATGACAAGTCAGTGACAGTGCTGAAAAAGAATAAATTAAAGGAGAATGAAAATAAAATGGTCGAATAAAGAAAGCTACTGATATTAAAAAAACACCTCTTGCACAATTATTAAATTTTATACCCCAAGGATCTTTTGACCAACTGATTTAGTGAAATCAATTCTATTTATTTCCTCTATTCAAAATGCAGAGATTCATTACCTTTGGAGAAAAGCATGCAGATGAGCAGCAGTGTGACTTGAGACTTCATTATTGAGGCTTTTGTAGAAGTTGAGGTGTGAAGATGAAGCAAATGGGGTGAAAATGTGAGTAAGGCTGGTTTTATTCTGGTGTAGAGTATGATGATGTGTGGATTTGAAGGGAGGGACTTATTGTACAGTCCTGCCATGAGTTTCATTTCATGAAATGTGATGGGGACTTAATTTTCTCTTTCCTGTAAATCAAGAGTAACTGCTTTAGCCTGATCAGGATCCCTGCAGAAAATGAAATGAAATTTTCATTGGTGTTTATTTAAAATTTGAACGTGATACACATACATACATACAAAGCTTTAAAAGCTACAGATAGACATGTGGGGAAAATCTACACCGTACACACGTGTAAAATTGATGTAAGAAGTTTGTGAGTTTTGTAAAAGGGTGTGTTTTCATAGCATTATGATGTTTATACATGTATAAAGGCACAATATAGAAGGGATTATTGTGTGATGTATCTGATTTACCCCACCAACAGTGACGCCAGGCATTTCATTTACCACTATTCAAACAACTTAATCCAAAATAAATACAGTTTGCTGTCTAAGGCAGATGTACTGTCAGGTGAGCTGAGTGTAATGGAAAATCAAGCAAGCAGTTTCTTTGTATTGTGACACATTTTCTGATTAAAACTTGAACGTAAAAAAAAAATCCAAACAAACAAGAGCCTCTCTTATGTGTTACATGCCAAACCAGTTAGCTTTATTGTAATTTTTTGGGTTTGACTCAATTTTGGAAAACAAAAGAAAATAAGTAGTTTTAGAGTAATAAAGAATACAGAAACAAAAACAGTGAAGGTCTGTCAATATTCAAATCGCACACATGTATGTAAAAGTTATAAAAGAGAGGAGTGTGTTACAAAAAGTTCATATTTGGACAAGGATGGTCATCTGGGAGAAACTGGAAGCATTCCAACTTTAAGCACATTTCTGAGGCTCCAGCTTCCCTGTAGAACAGGATAAACCGGCTAGAGATAATGAGATGAGATGAGACACAATGTAACTGAAGCATGTTTCCTATTTCAGTTGTACATTTTTGAGTTGATTGGCATGTGGAGGAACTTTCAAGTTGTAACCCATGACTTTCTGATAAACTGGGGAAATAATATGAAGTGTGACAGAGGCCAAATTCACTTACACTGACTACATTTACATGCACGTCCAAATCGAGCTGCTGTTGGTAATCGAGCAAAGGGTCCCAGCAGGGGTGCCAGAGAAATCCAATCCTACATGCACAAGTGAAATCGGGCTATTGTGCAAGGTGCATTGTGCACCCGAGCCACACGTGGCGCTACACGCCCCATCGTGTTGGTACACTTCCGGTTGTCGTCATGAAGAAGAGCTATAGTGTTGCCAGAAACTGCTGACGTTTTCCAGCCCAAAACATGTTCAAATCCGCTAAAATGCACTTAAAACCCCCAATCTGGCAACACTAGCAGTTCCGTGTTCAAGCTGTTAGGCTTGCTCTAACAGACTATGGCTACAAACTCTCCGGCGCAGACCACTGTTTTGTAAGACAACTTATTTTGCAGAATAATATTTTTCTAAAGTCCATTTTTTGCTTACAAAAAAAAATTTTTTTTGCTTACAATTTAACTTATGTCTTAATAAACACACAAAAAGTTCAATTGTTTTGTTTTTATTGACATTCTTCAGATGTTGGACATATATATATATATATATATATATATATATATATATATATATATATATATACACACACACACAAATGCAGTGACTTGTTTATGTACACAATTCACAGCTATGCAACAGCTGTACAGATGTATTTGGTGATACAGTAAGTGAGCTAAATTTTAATAGTGCAAACAATGCCACAAAAAGAAAAGATTCATGCCGTTGTCATGATTCGTTGTCATGCCGACCGAGGCTGTTGTGTTTCCCGCTTGTGGTCTCGTCACTCGTCACTTCCGGAAGTAGCTCGACAACTAGCTCGATAGGGTATACATGCACAAAGTAGCTCGGCAGAAATCGCATAAACTAGGTCGTGTAGCTCGATTCCGAGAAATCAAGTTCGGTTCAATTTCAGCCGAATTAAGGTGTATACATGGCATTTTGAACTTCGATTTCAGTCGAGCAACGGCAGAAATTCAATTCTCTCTATGTGCATGTAAACGTAGTGAGTGTGTCCAAAATTGCTGGCAAGTTAACTACTCCCTACTCACCATATAGAGTATTACCAGAGGTGGGTAGAGTAGCCAAAAATTGTATTCAAGTAAGAGTATTGTTACTTTAGAATAATATTACTCAAGTAAAAGTAAAAAGTAGTCGTCCAATTAATTACTTGAGTAAGAGTAAAAAGTACTAAGTGAAAATACTACTCAAGTACTAACTGCTGAGTAACTTTTGTTTATTGATCAGGATGTCATAACAGGCAGAGATTTCATATATATTTCACACATAAACTGTGTGTGTGTAGTTCTGTGTATTAACAATAACAACAAGAAGCTCAAGGCAATCTGCACATAAACCATAACACTGTGTGTGTGCGCGCGCGCGCATGTTCACTCCGTGAAGTGACTGTTCAGCTTTAACAGCAGCTGAACATCACACGTAATATCTCCTTGTATGAAAAAGACTGGAAATAATCCTGTAAGATGCCATCAACGATGTTAATCCTTTCATCTCCCAAAAAGTTGTTTACTGGCTCCATCTCGCAGAGGAGTTAGCAAGTGGAAGTAACAAGCAAAAATGTTGCTAACTAGCTGCCAGTGCCCAGCTTGGCTGGGTGGTGGTGGGGATTGCTAGCAAGCGGTCAAGCTAACAAGCTAATGCCCTTCCTTTTGTGAACAAGCACTTGTAGACAAATAATAAAACAAATCTCACAGAAAAAAAACACCTAAAGTCTTCACAAATCCCTCTAATCCACAACAAATACAGTAGCTTGAAAAATGGAGATTTCACAAACGATATGTTACGTGTTTTGTTATTTAGTAAGTTTTCACCAGTCTTCCATTCCCAGTTTTTGACCAGAGCCGTGTACAACTGTAACGCTATTGAGGAGCTGACATTAGGCGAGCAACCTTATTTTCATGAGCATTTTTTGGTTTCACATCAATAAAAAGTGGTTGTTAGAAAGATTTTTTTGTAGTTTTATTTCTTGGTTCTCTGGTGTGTGCGTGCGTGCGTGTGTGTGTGTTATCTTGCCGTCTGAGGCAGCAGTGTGTCAATACATTTCCACCAAACAATGTATTTTACAGTTATTTATGATGTTACAACAGGACTAACGTCTGCCTACGAAGACAGCCAAAAGCACATAGCCTACTTACCGCAATGTATTTCCTCAAATTCAACGTTGAGTTTTTATAAGCTGAAACGTCCACTGGTTTGGGGAGACACATGTGACACCGCATAACATAACTATTATTTGTTGTTGTTTGGAGAGTGAACATGGTTTGTATGTGTGGCCAGGGGTGTGCCTCTTCAGCTTGATGAGAAACGCTGGCCGCTGTCTCTGCCATTTTTCTTCTAGACTAGGTCGATTTTCAGATAATGTGACACCCCCAGGCATTTTTGAGTAAAAGTTGGCAAACAAACTTTTCTAAAAGTATTTTTTGTGCTAAATCCATTTTTGCTGTTTGCCAAGCTGTATCTCTTATGTGGAAGTCTGTAGAGCACAAAATCTAAGACAACCTCTAAAATTTCAGTAAATTCCGTTTTTTTTATTTTACATCATGTACAACAATAATGATCAAGTCTAGGAGGTTTATTTGTAGTGAGAATTATGGTACTTGTATGTGACAAGGACAATTGCACTTTCATTTCTTATTGTTGTCCTGAATATGTCTTCTTTTATCCCTATATTTCAAGCAGACAAATAGAAAATCTTACATTCCTGAGTCATTTCATTGAGGATGCAAGGAAACTGTTGCCATCACATCAGAGTTTGTAAATTAACTTCAAACTTATCCACAAGAACTTTAATTCAAAATAAAATCACTTTTTGCCATCATTTCTATTTCCATACAGTGTTTAAATATTGCTAATCATAGGGCTGGGCAATATATTGATATTTAAGATGCTGAATTATTTGTGTGTAAGGTGTATCGGGCTCACAATGTAACCAGCGTGAACAAGGCAAGGGAACTCCTATTTGTACAGTCCCGAGCTCCAGAGAGTCTTCCACCAACCAGTGATGCACTGTCATTTCATATCCGTCGGGCACATTACCAATCTGCTTTGTGGCGCCAAGCAAACAAGCCATATCCTGTCCTTCCTCCTCCAGAGAAAATGGGATGGAGACTGGAAGGTTCTACACTAGTGCCCATCTTGATGTCACTTCCTCCAGTCCCAGACTACTGTTTGGAACTGATCAGCTGCAGCTGCACCTCAAGATGTATGAGTGCACGATGTATGTGCAAAAAGTCCCATTTACGTTGCTCTGCTGCATGTAAGTGTAAAACAAGTGATGCAGAATGTAGCAATTGCTGAACTTTAGTTTAGTTAACTTCATTTTAAGATCATTGGCCAGGCATGATATCACAGTCTGTGGTATTTTTGCTGTTTTGTGAAAATTAGTCATATTGGAGAATCTTGTCATGTTGTTGTTTATAGTTTTATGTTAATAAATGTTTATATATTAAACCATCACCCTAGTTACATTACATAGTTACAGATCATTTATGTACATATGATTTTGATGTTCCTATATGGATGCATTCAAGTAAAAAAAAAAAATCAAAGTTCTGGAGGCGCCGTGGCTTGGTTGGCTGGGATGCCGTAACATAAATCCGGGGACCCAGGTTTGAGTCTGACCCAAGGTCATTTACCGATCCTTCCCCATCTCTCTCTCCCAATCATTTCCTCTCGCCCTCTAAATGTCCTACATAAAGGCAAAAAAGACCAAAAAAAAAAATATATATATATATATATTAAAAAAATGGATAAAAAGTTCAGTGTTCACCAAAAATATTCTGAGATAAATATTATGTATTTTAAATATTAGCCTATGTTTGTTTTCTGTACCCAATAAATCTTCTGTCGCAATTTAAGATTTTATTTTTGAGCCAGAGCTGAGAAATTTGTTTATTTTTTTAGCCTATGAGACTGCCACTCTACTGAGTTACAAATAAAAAGACTGCCTAAATGGATTCAGCAGAAAGAATTACCCTTTATATGGTCTATTATATAGTCTATAAACTCAAGACCACGAATTTTATAATTTAATATGGTAATTTGGACCACACACACTACCTAAAGTCTGTTTTTGAGAGTTCCTTTCACCCAATTGAAGCCAAATTTGGTACTTATTTAGCCAAGAGGTATATGCAACTTTCTGCTATTTTACTTTTTTCATACTGTACAACATTGAAGAGTTTTATATTGAAATACTCGAAATATGCAAATTATATGCAAATGTGCCCTCTACTGGGCTCCACGTATGAGATACAGCTTGGCAAACAGCAAAAATGGATTCAGCGGAAAAAATACCTTTAGAAAAGTTTGTTTGCCAACTTTTACTCACAAATGCCTGCAACTCCTTATTTAAGCCCCTTTTTGCAATTCTGACCTAGTCTATTCTGCTTCCGTGCTCTTTTCCACCTGGACTGCTCTTGCCGCGGGAATTTTGTGTGCGGGTGCACGCGGCGGCTTGGCTCTGTTTGATTGGCGAAACGGAGTTAAACCATAGCTCCTCCCACTATGGCTGTGGCTGCTACATTTGATCGGTGAGATGCGGTCATGTGACAGAGCCTCTGCTGGAAGTCTCGACAAAACATAAACAAACAGACCATGCATCGCACGGATCAATAAAAATAAAGTAGCGAGTAATGAGCAGAATATAGCCCAATGTAACGGAGTAAAAGTACCGCTTCTTCTTCACAAATATACTTAAGTAAAAGTAAAAAGTATGCTGCATTAAAACTACTCTTACAAGTACAATTCATCCAAAAAGTTACTCAAGTAAATGTAACGGAGTAAATGTAGCGCGTTACTACCCACTTCTGAGTATTACTATATAGAGGAATATATAGTCAGCTCATTGGTAAAATGAACAAGACGACAGAGTCATCTACAGTATATCCCCTGCCCTATATACCAACTATATACCAAGTTTCAAGATATTATTTGTAACATTTTTCAAGTTCTGCTGCAGGGAACCAACCCTCCCGCTTTACACTGACCTCAGCAGCCCATGGCATAACCCCACCGGATCTTTGGTCCAGGTGAGCTAAAAAAATTAAAATTTCTCACATTTCTTAGTATCAAAAGGCACATATACATTACTTACCCTGGTGAAAAATAAATGTGCTAAGTGTACTAAAATTTAGCATACTTTTGTGTACTTGAAGCCACACTAATCATCAATATACTTCAAGTGTGTTTATGATTAGTTAACTTGAGGCATGCTATTTTGGAACAACTAATTTTGTACTAAATATATTTTAATTGTAATTAAATTGTAGAAAAGTGCAACTTGAAGTGTATTTAGTATACTTTTATGTGCTAAATTACACATAACTTTCACTTAAAGTATATTTTCTCATCTCATCTCATTATCTCTAGCCGCTTTATCCTGTTCTACAGGGTCGCAGGCAAGCTGGAGCCTATCCCAGCTGACTACGGGCGAAAGGCGGGGTACACCCTGGACAAGTCGCCAGGTCATCACAGGGCTGACACATAGACACAGACAACCATTCACGCTCACATTCACACCTACGGTCAATTTAGAGTCACCAGTTAACCTAACCTGCATGTCTTTGGACTGTGGGGGAAACCGGAGCACCCGGAGGAAACCCACGCGGACACGGGGAGAACATGCAAACTCCGCACAGAAAGGCCCTCGTCGGCCGCTGGGCTCGAACCTGGCCCTTCTTGCTGTGAGGCGACAGTGCTAACCACTACACCACCGTGCCGCCCTAAAGTATATTTTAGTATAATATATTTCTATAAAGTGTAATATAGTATAATTATTTTAAAGTGTGTTAAAAGTGTTAGCATGAAAGCATGATGTTAGTATAATTTTTATATATTTACAAAAAGTACAATTTGTGTAAGTACATTTTCAATATACTATTGAAAATATGAATATACTTTAAATACAGTAAAGTACATTTATTTTTCACCAGGGTAATCAACACATATACCAACTTTCAAGACCATACCACTCATAGTTTTCAAGTTCTGCTCCAGAAACAAAACCTAACCCCAAGACTAACCTGAGAGACTAAAGCCCTATTCGCACGGGATAAGTATTACCTGTGGACCTCTGGTAATTCGGAATAATTGCAGAGAATGTCTGAGTTCTTAGTCCCGTGCGAATGCGCCATGTCCTTAATTTGCCAAGTAATAATTCCGCCGCGAATTACCTACTGTGTTTCGGCAAAACACAGACGTCCAGTGGTAATACAAGTCCCGTGTGAATGCGCATGTCTGTGTTTGTAATTATTAAACGCGCGTCTCTTGTACTTTTCTGGAGTGAATAATGGAGGATACGGGCGAAATTTTGATAAACAGCATTTCAGGGGCAGGTGGTAGTAGGCCTATCCCGTATTTGAACCAGATAAGCATTTTGAACTCCTGTCTACTAGTGTTGTGACGTTCGCGAACGAACCGATTCTTTTGAACGGCTCCTAGGCATGAACGATGAGAACCGAGTCTCGAGCTGGGGGAGCCGTTCTTTCTGTCGTTCTTTTTCTGTACTGTGTTTCAGATGAAAAAGCTTTTGCCCAAGGACGAGAAGTAGGCTAAACAGCATTTGCCTTTTATTTATTCAAGTTTTATCTGTTTGCCTAATAGTTCAAATTGTTTTGTATATAGTTTATAATGTTGTTGTGTGATATTAATGATAATATTGTGGGAAAACTACTTTGCACGGACGTTCATTTAATTTATTCTGTCGTCATTTTGTTTGTTCTATTTTTGTGTATTTTATTTATTTATCTGTTTGTCTAGTTGTATCTATTTTTCTAATAATATATTTTTTGCATTAATAGTTTGTTTTTTCCTATTAAAATAATCTTGTGTTCTTGTTATAACTTTATCTATTTATCTGACTGTTTAGTTGTATCTATTTTTGTTACATTTCAATATTTTTAATATAGAAAGTTTGTTTTTTTTTCTTTTAAAATGTTCTTGTGTGATAACTAGTTCTTGTGTTATATTTATTGTAGTTGTATCTATTTTGTATCTCAGACTTAAATATTTTTGTAAAACAAGTGTTTTTCTATAAAATATTCTTGCGTTCTTGATAACTATGTTCTTGAGTGGGTTCGTTTTTTTTTTTTTTACAGAAAAGCCGTTCTGCATGGACATTCATTGAAGCCCTCATTGTTTTTTAATGGTTATTTATGAGCGTTTAGGGGTTACAATAATGTAAGTCTAGGTTGCTTTATATAAAAGGTATGTCCAGAAATATTGATGTCACTGTCTAAGCAGAGGGATGTGGCTTCTTTAGACGCTGTCTTCTTAAAACTGAATAAATATTTAAAAAGAGCCAAATGAGCCAGTCTTTTGAACGGCTCTTTTCAAAGAACGGATCACAAAGATGCGGATCCCATCAAAGAGCCATAAATCCCATCTCTACTGTCTACAAGACGAAACAGGATGCTGTGAACTTACGACACATCCGGTCACAATGTCTGTAAATTCAGTGAATTACAGACTTTTGCTTATCCCGTCCGAATGTGCCACACAATAACACAGAGGTGCGGGGGTAATTGCGAATTACCAGAGGTCCATAGGTAATACTTATCCCGTGCGAATCGTACTTTAGTCTGAAATTGTTTCCATGGAAACATGAAAAATTTAAATTTCTCAAATTTCATAGCATGAAAAGGCACATCTAGTTCAAGTTCAAGTCTAACCCTAACCTGGTTCACCAATTATAGCACAATGTAACTCTGGTGTTGCATCCCTGAGACCTCTCATGAAAACTGCCTAATGCTTTTTATGGCACTGGGAGAACTGCACAATGCTTTACAGCACTTATTAGATAACACTCAGAGATCGGTACTTGTATTAAGCATAGCTATCTAAGGTAATAAATGTTAAGTCTTGCATTGGTTGCTGTCTATTTTTGTTGGTGAGTTTGCCACCCAGGTTTGCATCATTTGTTGTCGGGGCATCCAAGGTTGTAAGGTTAATTTAGTTCACGAGCTGTTCTTTGTCTGTTAGCATCCCCTAGCTTTAGATATGTTGGTGTTAACAGCATATCATTTATAGTTCTGGTTACTTTAGCTTAGCATGCAACGCTTGCGCAAACTTGTCTACCGTGTGACAAAAACAGTGTCTTAGCATGCATGTTTACTTCAAGACAAAAGACAGGGCTCGACATTTAGGACTGCCCGATTGCCTGGGGCAAGTGAAACATGCATTCAGGCAAGTGGGATATGTCCCTGACCTGCCTGACCAGGCAAGTTGGAATGAGCATATACACTGAGTGCAGAATTATTAGGCAAGTGAGTATTTTGACCACAACATCCTTTTAATGCATGTTGTCCCACTCCAAGCTGTTTAGGCTTGAAAGCCTACTACCAATTAAGTATATCAGGTGCTGTGCATCTGTGTAATGAGAGGGGGTGTGGTCTAATGACATCAACACCCTATATCAGGTGTGCATAATTATTAGGCAACCTCTTTTCCTCTGGCAAAATGGGTCAGAAGAGAGATCTGATAGACTTTGAAAAGTATAAAATTGTGAGATGTCTTGCAGACGGATGCAGCACTCTTGAAATTGCGAAGATGTTGAAACGTGATCACCGAACAATCAAGCGTTTCATTGCAAATAGTCAACAGGGTCGAAAGAAGCGTGCGGGGAAAAAAAAGGCGCAAAATAACTGCACATGATCTGCGGAAAATCAAGCGTGAAGCTAACAAGCAGCCATTAGCATCCAGTTCTGCCATATTCCAGAGTTGCAACATTCCTGGAGTGTCAAAGAGTACAAGGTGTGCAATACTGAGGGACATGGCCAAGGTAAGGAAGGCTGAAAAACGACCACCACTGAGTAAGGCACACAAGATAAAACGTCAAGACTGGGCCAAGAAATATCTTAAGACTGATTTTTCTAAGGTGCTGTGGTCTGATGAGATGAGATTGACTCTTGATGGGCCAGATGAATGGGCCTGTGGCTGGATCAGTAATGGGCACAGAGCTCCACTCTGACTCAGACGCCAGCAAGGTGGAGGTGGAGTACTGCTATGGGCTGGTATCATCAAAGACGAGCTTGTTGGACCTTTTCCAGTTGAGGATGGACTCAAACTCAACTCCCAGACCTACTGCCAGTTCCTGGAAGAAACCTTCAAGCAGTGGTATAGGAAAAAGTCAGCATCTTTCAAGAAGAACATGATTTTCATGCAGGATAATGCTCCATCTCATGCGTCCAAATACTCCACTGCGTGGCTAGCCAGTAAAGGTCTGAAAGGTGAAAAAAATAATGACATGGCCCCCTTGTTCACCTGACCTAAACCCCATAGAGAACCTGTGGTCCATTATAAAACGTGAGGTCTACAAAGAGGGAAAACAGTACACCTCTCTGAACAGCGTCTGGGAGGCCGTGGTTGCTGCTGCACACAATGTTGGTCGTGAACAGATAAAGAAATTGACAGAATCTATGGATGGAAGGCTTTTGAGTGTCCTCATGAAGAAGGGTGGCTATATTGGTCACTGATTTGTTTTTGTTTTGTGTTTGAATGTCAGATATGTTTATTTGCAAATCTGGAGTTGTCATATCAGTGTACCTGGTGAAAATAAATAAGTGAAATGGCTACATATTTGGTTTTTATTAAGTTGCCTAATAATTCTGCACAGTGAAAGTTACCTGAACACATACATATTCTCCTAAAATGGCCAAAACTAAAAACACCCCACTCTAATTTCCATACATATTCAGCTTTGATATTTATGAGTCTTTTTGTTTGATTGAGAACATAGTTGTTGTTCAATAATAAAACTAATCCTCAAAAATACAACTTGCCTAATAATTCTGCACTCCGTGTATTTATTTCAGCTCCTAAAAGCGTCCCTTACCACGTATCCGCCATTATGTCTTGGCTGTTTTCTTATTCTCGGTTTCATTTACTACTTTGCAAGTTATTTAATATATCCCCCACCTCACACTCATGCCCATTATGCAGGGTGGCATGTAGGGCAGTAACGTGATCCCTCCACTTCTGCCGGTCTTTCGCCATGACTGAAATGCTGCTCCAGGTCTTTCCCATCTGCTGCATTTCTTTCTCCACTGTCCGCCGCCATGTGATCTTTGGACGACCCCTCCTTCGCTTTCCCTCTGGTGTCCAGTGCAAGGCAGTCTTGACGATGGAGGCTTCTTGGCAGGTGACATGGCCAATCCACCTCCAGCGTCTCCTCATTGGGATGGTAGCCAAGGATTCGGCTCCACACCTTTCAAGCAGGTCCTTGTTTGAAATGGTTTTGGGCCAGAAGATGCATAGAATTCGGCGGAGGCTCTTGGTGTGAAACGTGGAAAGCTTTGTTAAATCGTTCTCAGTCAGCCTCCAGCATTCTGAACCATATAGGAAAGTTGTGAGGACACAGCTGTGGTAGTTTCAGCTTGGTGTAAGTGCTGTAGGTGGATGAGCACTATACCTTGCTCATCATGTTAAGAGAGTTTCTGGCCTTGTTGAGACGGCTCTGGATGTCCAAGTCTGCCCCCCCCCCCAATACTGATGATGCTGCCAAGATAGGTGAAACTGTCCGTATACGGGAGGTCTCCATTCTCAACCTGGACTGGGCTTCTGTTGGTGATGTTCAGTACCATAATTTCAGTCTTCTTAATGCTAATGTTGAGACCGACTTGCTTTGCAAAGATGTTAAGTCACCAGGTCTTCTCTTGAATGTGAGAATAGCACTAAATCGTCAGCATAGTCTAGATCTTCCAAGTAGGAGAAGGTCCATCTGATGCCCCTGTTCCTATCCTCTGTAGTGCGCCGCATGATCCAGTCTATGACAAGATTGAAAAGCACTGTGGACATAACACACCCCTGCCTGACACCAGTCTTGACTTCGAACAGGATATCACCGTCACCAACAGAACAGGTAAAGTTACAGTAGAAACTTCTAATGATCTCAATGAGGTGGGAGGGGATTCCATACGCTCGTAGAATCCGCCAAAGGCTGTCCCGGTGAACGCTGTCGAAGGCCTTGGTGAAATCTACAAAGTTCACATACAGAGATTGCTGTCACTCAGTACATTGTTCAATAATGTTTCTAAGCATGAAAATGTGGTCAATACAGCCTCTTCCTCTCCTGAAACCTGCCTGTTCTCACAGTTTAAGATCCACAGCCAGTGACAGGTGCTTCATGATGACCTTTGCTAGGATCTTGCTGGGAACGGATAACAATGTAATGCCACGCCAGTTACTGCATTCTGACAGAGCCCCTTTCTTTGGTATCCTGATGATGTTGCCTTGACTCCAGTCATCAGGAATGTTCTCTCTGTCCCATATGATGTTAAATGGTGGTTGCAGGATGCTTGCAGTGGTCGCAGCATCAGCCTTAAACAGTTCAGCACTGAGGCCATCTTTGCCGGGTGCCTTGTGATTCTTCAAGGACTTTATGGCAGCAATGATCTCTTCTTGCCTCGGTGGTCCAGTTTCAATGCTCAGGTCCTCTTCAGCTTCTGATATCTCGGGCTCCTCTTCTGGTGCTGGTCTGTTAAGGACTTCCTTGAAATGTTCAACCCATCTTGCTTCTTGGTCTTTCTCAGAAGTGAGAAGCTGCTCCTGCTTATCTCATATGGGGACATTCCTGCTGCCGTTGTATTTCCCACAGACCAGTCTGGTGATTTCATAGACATTCCCCTGCTCTCCCTTTCGTGCTGCTTCCTCAGCTTGCTTTGCCAGTTCTTCGATATAAACCCTCTTATCGGTTCGGATCTTCCTCTTGACGCACCTGTTGGTCTCAGTGTACTCCGCCCTATACCTTTCTTGTAGCCTGGCTGATCTATCATTTATCTTCTTCAGTCTGCGCCTTTCCTCAATACCTTTCCAAGTATCTGATGTCATCCATTCTTTCCTCTTTCTTGTCTTCTGCATCCCCAGGCAGTTCTTACTCACTTCAATGAAGATACTCCTCACTTGCTTCCATTGTCGATTCACAAGATCCTCTTCCTCCGCTTCTGGCTCATCCAGGAGGCTCAAAGCTTGAAACCTGTTCCTCAGTTGTAGTACAAAGGCATTCTTAATCCTTGGATCTTGCAGTCCACTGATGTCATATCTGGGGTTGAACTGCTTCTTGGGCCCTGCTGCCCTTAGCTTCAGTCTCATGCGTACAGTCACCAAATGATGGTCGCTGCCCACATCAGCTCCTCTTCTCACTTTGACATCAAGCAGAGAGCGACGCCACATGCTGTTCACCATGAGGTGGTCAATCTGGTTCTGATTCTGTCCATTCGGAGAAGTCCAAGTGAGTCTGTGGATGTTGCGGTGTGGGAATATTGTTCCTCCGATGATCATGTTGTTGAACGCACACCACTCTGTCAGCCTCTCCCCATTGTCATTCTGTACTCCGTACCCTTCCTTTCCCATCACTCTCTCATAGTTTACATTTTCAGAGCCAACCTTAGTATTCAGATCACCCATCACTAGCAGTACGGCCCTACGGTGGGCGCCTTCAAAGGTCGCTTGAAGCTGCTCTTAGAAGGCTTCTTTGTCCATGTCATCACTGTCATTGGTAGGTGCGTAGCACTGTATGATGGTCATTAGTCTGCCTGCCCTTCAAACATGCTAGAACGATCCTGCTGTCTACTGGTTTCCACTTCATCAAGTACTTCTCCATCCCCTTCAAAATGATGGCAACCCCCTCATGATGCATATCATCTCTCCCTGAGTAGAGAATTGTCTCTCCTGTACCAGTCTTCATTCTCCCAGATCTTGTCCATCTACTCTTACTTACACCCAAGATGTCCAGCTTGTAACGCTTAATTTCAATGATAACTTGCGCCATCTTGCCTTGCTCATACATTGGCTTTTGGAATGTAACAACAATCAGTGTAGTTGTTTTGACGCTGACGGCTCCCATAATCATGGCAGTGGCTTCCTCCTGGCTTTGACCACTGCCAGTCATGCGAATCCTCCTGTTGGCAGAGTTTCTGGTGGCTTCAGTCAGCATTCATTCTTGTCCTTAGCGAGGATTCTGAAAGCCCGTCCTGTGCAGATGTCGAGTTTCTCGTTACCGTTTCCGTAACATAGGTTTTTACATGACAGGGTTGCTGGCCCTGTGCAAAACCCCCAACCGGTAGGATTGCTCTTGGTCTAGCCCCTAACCTTCGACCTGTCTGGCATGGGTGTCCCTACCAGAACTTCAAAAGGTCCAGCCAGCATAGCTCTTAGGCTCCTTGGGGCACACAAGCCTCCCCACCACAACAAGGTGGCAATCTAATCGAGGTGGTGTAATATGGTATGCCTACTGTTTATAGACCCCTTGTGCATGACATCACGCATCACGTGATAATTACAGCTGGGGTCAGACAGACACCGTCTTTCATGCAAGCAAGGCTTAATCTGTCTTCAGTATGGTTCATTTTTGTGCTGTTTTTGCTTGTTCAAACAGAGAAATAGGTCAAAGGCATTACCGTGTCCCCGCTATCAAGAAAAATGTTAACAAATAGAAGCAAATGCTTCAAGAACACCGAGGAAATTAGTGGTTAAAGAATACGGAGAGAAGCTCAGCCTGAAAACTCCAGAGAAATTCATGATTGTATTTTACAAAAACAAAGTGGGAAGGGAGAATTTGCTTAAGAAACTCATTTTTTTCTGCTCGCATTCGAGTCAGCTCCTTCATGAAAGTGGTTAAGTTTTCTTACAGGTGAAGCCGCTTCCTTATTCAACACAGAAAACCAAGATGGGTTTCAAACAACTCGGGCATAAAAAAAACAAAAAACAAACTCGGAGCGACATGCATGATAAATCCTGAAAGAACAGAACAGATTAAGAGCAGAGAGAGCTGGAGCTTTGTTTCTGTTGCAAATAAAAAGTAACCAATAACTAGAGACAATTCCCCTGTGGGAAATCGTGAGAGTGATGCAGTGGCCGTAGCAGTCGCTATCGCAGGAGTTGTATAGTACTGTGTGAATGTGTGACTTGCTATGAAGCTACAATCATGTGTGTGCTTGAGAGAGAGCAGCCCCTCCCTCATGTGTGTGTTTGAGAGAGAGAGCAGCCCCTCCCTCATGTGTGTGTTTAGGGGTGTTCACATGGCAACTTCTACTCCGGTGTAGCACTGGGGCTGCCCCGGTAGAGCGTTCACACGGTACAAAGTTATACCGGTGTAGCCCCTTAAAGCTGCTTAAACTGGTGCAAATCTAACCCTGCTCGGGAGGTGGTTTAAGAAATTTACTCTGGAGTAAATGCTAGTTTGCGGGGCAGCACCGATATAAAATGGGACGTCTGAACGCTACAGGGGTAGACTCGCTACGCGTGAGGAGAGTTGATTACATATGGGCATTGCATAATTTGCATCCTGGTATTTTGCGCTTCCAAAATGGCAAATATCAACAACAACAGAACTGCGTGTCTTCCAGCGTTGCCAGATTGGGCGGTTTTAAGTGCCTTTTGGCGGATTTGAACATATTTTGGGCTGGAAAACGTCAGCAGTATCTGGCAACACTGGTGTCTTCATCCACATTGTTTTCCCGGCGCTTGGTGATGCCATGACAACTGGGAAAAGGAAGTACATTTTCACGCATGCGCATATTTCATTTCCGCATTATTACTATCGTATAGCACGGTCGCAAAAACTGCCGTGTGAACACAAGTGGGGCTGCACCGGTGCTAACACGCTTCTCTCTAGTAAGCAGGTTTGTGACGTGTGAACGCTCCACAAAATTTACACCGGTGTAAGATATATCGCAACAAAATACATTGGTGCAGCATCGATGCAAATATGTGCCGTGTGAACACCCCTTCTGAGAGAGAGAGCAGCCCCTCCCCTCTCTGCATGGAGCTCGTCGCCTTGGTAATGGTGCTCAGGTGCAGGGCAGAGATACTGTACAGTATGACAAGCAAAGAGCGCTTTTTCTCAGAGTTCCTTCTCCTCAAACAACGGTGATTTACACGGAAATGAAAGGAGCTATTCACAAAATTCTTTCACATTGAGCGCTACAAGGCTCTCATGAACACATTGATGCAATTTTTTTGTCCCTAGTATAAACAGTGTGGACAATAGAGCGAGTTAAAAACAAGTGACATCTCTGATTTTGTAGTAAAAGTGCTGTCAGGATTTGAATGGGAGTCTATGGGGCAGCGCGCCTGTCCTCTTGTTACTTTCAGGCTTCTCATTCAAAAACTGTAAATCCTATCGTTTAGGTAGACACATTGTGTGAATCAAGACAAGTGTGACTACGACTTTTGAGAAAATTATGTGTGTAGAGTGAAATTTGTGGCTGAAAACACAGTTTAAATGAGAAAGTTAGAGCTTTTTTTGTTCAAGCTGCCTACACCCTAACTTAATCACCTCCACTGAAGTGTAATGCCATAGACACCCATTATAAAGTCTGAATTTCTCCAGATTTGATCATGGTGTTTGAGCTGGGACTGATCCAAAAGTATAGAACCTAGCAAAAAATTTGAATGCCAGATCGACACAGGAGAAGTTTGTCTACGTTTTAAAGTTTGAATCATGTCTCTAGGTGAAAGCATGCCAGAGCAGCGGATGTTTGAAAAACATTGAAAATGTGCGATTTTTTCAATTAATTCCATAGAAATTAATGGGAAATTTTGCGTGATTTTTTTCACGACTATGTCGCGAAAAAAATTTATTTTGATGAACAAAGTAATAGCACACCGAGTCCGATCGAGCCGCACGTTTTGATGTATTGTTTGTCTGTGTGCGATGTACGGTTATTGGGTTATTAAAAATCAGAATTTGTACGGAAGATGAAAAACGGAAGAACAAGAGTTTGCTGTGCTTTGCACTGCAACCTGTTGACTCTCTATATGGGAATCAATAGTTTGCAATGCATAGCACTGCATCACTAACTAAACTTAATCAACTTAATCAATAACTAAACTTCTACTCAGTGTCATCATTTTATGTTGCAATTCACAACTATTCTATGGTTTTCCTAAAAAACAAGTAATACTCAAAAATGTGTGTGTGTGTGGGGGGGAATTAACCCCCACCCCAAGGCAAATGGGTTTAAAAGTTAATGTCAAGCCCTGTTAAAGCAGTGTTCTGTCTCATGGCTAACAGGAGAAACAAAAAAAACCCAATCTGAGGAGTGTACATCCCCACCAATGTTATTTAAAGGGCATATCACGGGTAAATTCAGGAGCATGATCAATGTAATTCTATTTTATATTAAACTTGTCAAATATCTAACATTCTGCATTCTCTGCATTTTTTTTTACCTTGCACAATACCAGAAAAATTCAGTTGAAATCAAGCCATTTGAGGTGAATTGGCCCGCCTCTGAAAAAAACTACCATTTGAATTTCCTGGCAAACATTGATTTTCGTGACGTCACGTGCGGGACGCCTCCCTCTGAATCCTACGTCAACGCTGCAATACATCTGTTAACAGATGTATTGTAGGAGGCTGTAGCAACACCAATCTTGATGGGATTAGTACTCATCGTTTTCCAAAAGACCGGACAATGAGAGAGAAATGGGAGCGCTTGGTCTACACAGGCTGTGCACTTAAACTGTGCAAAGCTCGCACAGCCTGCTGGCGCTTCCACAGATAACGTCACGAATCTGGCTCCAGACTCCCTTGGGATTTTTCCAGACGCGTTTTGTTGTTATTTTATTCTGCTGTAGACAGATGGCCTTGTGCAAAATTACCCTTCTGGATAAGTGTGTAAAGGGACATACTTTCATATAATAAAAAAAAAAAAAAAAAAAAAAAAACCGAAATTGGTCCAGAATATGCCCTTTAAGAAAGATGTAGACTATAACCTATGTCTTGTTACGTCAGTGTTATCTTGTTCTCATGAAGATTTGTAGTTTTTCCACATGACTAAAATCATTTCACCTCAGTCCTGTCTCAAGCTAGCATACAAAAATGAATTCATCTCACCCCAAATCATTTGGTCAGTGTTTGTTATCTCATGCCAAATAAGCCTTGAAATCTTGAAACTTTGCAAACCCCTCTCAGCTAGTGTGTAATACATTACATGGTCAATGTACAACATATTATATACAATGTGTGCCTATATCATGTCACCATCATCATTTTATTTGATTACACACATACACCACATTCAAATGCTTAGCAAACAAACAATGTACAGTATATGGCCTGAAAATGCAAGCATGCTATTTTAGCAAAGCCAAATCTTTTTATTTTTGTTACTGTTATATTAGTGTTTTTCTCCAATGTCACAATAAATAAAACTGGTGCAATAACATTTTTATTCAAAATAAATGCCCAATTTGCATGGCTTACTAGTTTGTCCATAAATGAACCTAGAATTTAAATGATTTCAATTAAATTGACTGACATGGTGGTTATATTTAAAAATCTAAACATGTTTTTGATAATTATTGAAGTTCACATGCTCCTGGGTACATTGAGCTTGTAAACATAGGTTTAAAAAAAAATAAAATAACCCTCCCCCACACACACACACCAACCTCCTAGAACTAGCTCACAGGGCCCACACACACACACACACCAACCTCCTAGAACTAGCTCACAGGGCCTTAAAGTGCTGATGACACGAACATGACTCTATGCAATTTCTTAAATAAACTATACAACATGGCAAACATCTCATCTCATCTCATTATCTCTAGCTGCTTTATCCTGTTCTACAGGGTCGCAGGTAAGCTGGAGCCTATCCCAGCTGACTACGGGCGAAAGGCGGGGTACACCCTGGACAAGTCGCCAGGTCATCACAGGGCTGACACATAGACACAGACAACCATTCACACTCACATTCACACCTACAGTCAATTTAGAGTCACCAGTTAACCTAACCTGCATGTCTTTGGACTGTGGGGGAAACCGGAGCACCCGGAGGAAACCCACGCAGACACGGGGAGAACATGCAAACTCCACACAGAAAGGCCCTTGCCAGCCACGGGGCTCGAACCTGGACCTTCTTGCTGTGAGGCGACAGCGCTAACCACTACACCACCGTGCCGCCCATGGCAAACATGTTATTTATTTATTTTTTTTTTAAAAACATTTATTTACTAACAAATACAAACAAATACAAAGTAAGAAGGACAGAATAAAACAAATCAATACATACACATGACATACAACAGAAGCACTGACGTAACATTAACAACAGTTTCAAAGGCTGGACAGTACTACTAATATGTTAACAAAGAGATGTAACAGAGCACATGGAGACAAATTCGACAAAGATAAACAAGAGCTATATTACTGTATAGGGGAGGCTGGGTGGGGTTGGTTGGGGTAAAGAATGTGCATGTGAGATGGAGGAGGGTAGGTGGGGGGGGATTTGGAGGGGTTTTGGGCCTTGAGTTATGGGTGGAGGGACAGTGTGTATATGTTGGGGGGGAGCGGAGTTTGTGATAGTGAGCACATGTGTGTGTGAGTGTGTATATAAGCAGTGCTGGTCTAGTGTCGGGCCAGGGAGAAGGAAGCTGGATCATAATGAAGGAGAATGGTGGGGGGGGATATTATTTTATTTGCTAATCATTTGTGTTAGTAAATTTTTTATAGATAGTAATTCTAAAAATAATAGTTATTTAATAGTTAATTACGATGACTACCTGAGCACCTGTTCATGGCTATGGTGCCAGCCGCCCCTGCCCAAGCTAAATCATGATGGGACGACAGAGGGGAGGGGGAGGTACTGCATGAGGCAGGGCTCCGGGCCCGGACGCCCCACACACCGACACCAGCCCCCCATAGCCTCCGCACAACACTCCCTACCTATCCTATATATGACTGTATATGACAAGAATGTGTGCCTTCTCTAAAGTGTACTGCATTAAAAGAAGAGGGCGTGCAGGGTGAAAACCTGCCCAGATCTCCACCTACACGCCCCCCACACCCTATGTAATCAAAGATATAAGCCTCCTCTAAGATGTATTTGCATTAAAAGAAGCGAGGAGTGCAGCGAAGCACCTGCAGAGGTTTCCCACATGCACTCCTCCCCTGCCCTAGTCTATCATGTTGTTCTTATTGAAGGTGGACAAATGGTGTGTGCTTCCTAATGTGTAGAGCATTTAAAAGAGGATAAGGCACACTGTGCAATACCAAATATAGGCAGGTATCAGAGTGCACACGTGGGGTGGGCGGGGCGCCGAGAGAACCTCGGGACCCTGACCCGGAGGGGAACCCTGACCCATCAACCCTCCCAATGACACCAACCAACGCCAGTCCCACCTGACAGCCAGACAGGATGGGGCTGTCCACGCCATCCCAGAAGCCCAGGTATAACAAGAGTAGATGAAGTGGGGGAGGGAAGACGGTAGCAGAGGGATGGAGGGAGTAGTGGGAAAAATTAATAAATGAAGTACATAAACAAACAGTGATAAGAGATTCCAGCTTCCATCCTCCCTTCCCTAATATGTATGGCTAAGTATTAACGATTATGGAAGGATATTTGAGTGTGGCGTTGGGACTGGATCTCAGGCACAGAGGGCCAGGTCAAGTCTGTAAAAAGGTGAGGTAAGATGACCAAGGGGAGTGTGTATTCTGAGTGTGGAGTAAGTTGGGAAAGGTATGATTGTCCAATGATATATAATCTGCTAGCAGGTTTTTCCAATGGGTAATGTGGATTGAGTTCTTTGGCTACGTTCACACTGCAGGCTGAAGTGACTCAAATCCGATCTTTTCGCCCATATGTGACCTGTATCCGATCTTTTATTGACAATATGAACGACACAGATCCGATTTTTTCAAATCCGACCCAGGCCGTTTGGATATGTGGTGCTAATTCCGATTCCTATCCGCTCTTTTCATATGCGACTTCAGTCTGAACCGCCAGGTCGCATTCATCCGACTTTCACGTCATCAACAAGCCACAAACGTCACTATTCTGCGCTGAAGTAGGCGGCGGGTCTCTCAAAAAAGTTACAACAACATGGCGCATAATCACGGGCGCAGATAGAGGGGGGGACGAGTCATATTTAAATTCACCTCGTTCGGTCCCCCCACTTATAGGGAGGAAAAAACGTCTATGCTGTCTTTCTTTGCATAAGGCAAACCTCACGGAAAAATCAAAAGACTAATTACCATTCGGTTTATTGAGGTGCACAGCAGTGTATACATATAGTTGCAACAACTCACATAAAACAAAACAAAGACTGATATTCGGTTGGTTGAGCTGCGCAGACTGCACAGGTTGCGAGCTCGAGCTTGGTTGCTATGGTTACTAACAACAAGTTTGACAGGCATATCGGGGTTGGGGTTGGTTTGCTGGCAGCTTTGTCCCCCCCAGTTTTTTGTCCCCCCCAGTTCAAAAAACGTATCTGCGCCCCTGCGCATGACATCAATGCGAGGGATGCTTCGGGCTGTGAAGTTTCTGAATCTTCTCAATGGAAGGACGCAGAGGTTAGGGAGCTGATTTCCATTTGGGGGGATGCAGCTATTCAAGCTAGATTGGATGGGTCATACCGCAACCGGGCGGTTTTACTTCCGTAAACACTGGCCATGCTCACTGCGTGTGACGTCGTCGTATCCTGCAGTGCGCATGCGGAACACTTTTAGGTCGCTTTTCGTTCATACTGAGGATCACATACAAGTCGCATATATTTGTTAATGTGAACGACCTCACAAAAAAATCGGATTTCACAAAAAAATCGGAATTGAGCATTAAGCCTTGCAGTGTGAACGTAACGTTTGAGTTCCAGTTCATGAGGATTGTTTTCTTGGCGATAGTTAGTGCTACTAGAAGAAATTTATTGTCTGTGGTGTTAAGGTTGGTTGAAGATGTATCTCCTAGTATGCAGAGGGAAGGAGTTGCTGGGATGTGATGGCCAAGGATAGAGGTGAGTGAATCTGTGACTTTTATCCAGAACCTATGGATCGGGGTGCAATGCCAGACAGCGTGGATGTATGTGTCTGGGGTGTTTAGCATGCAGTGGGAACACGTGTCGGAGCCAAAACCCATTCTAGCCAGTTTCTATGCAGTGTAGTGAAATCTGTAGAGTACCTTGTACTGTATTAGTTGAAGGTTGGCATTTTTAGTCATTAGATAGATGTTTTTGCAGATTTGGGTCCAGAAGCCAGCATCAGGAGTAATGGACAGGTCTGATTCCCAATTGTGGTATGGAAGGCTTAAAGTTTTCTCGGATTGTGATATAATTTTGTATATTTTGGAAAGGATTTTTTGAGGGGAGGGTGTGTTAATCAGTTCCAAGATTTGTGGGGGGATGTCTAAATTAGGTATCTGAATATTCCATTTTGCTTGAATAGTTGATTTAATTTGAAGATACTGTAAGAAGTGTTTACCCTCAATGCCATGCTTCTGGACCAAATAGGGAAAAGAGACCAGTCTATTGTCTTGGATGATATGATGAAGATGAGTGATACCCTTGCCTATCCATGTGAGAAAGTTGAGTGGTTTTTTATTGATGGTGAAATCAGGATTATTCCAGATAGGGGTGTGATTTGATAGTGTCAGAGGTGAATTAGTGAGGTCATAAAACTTCCACCAGGCTGTCAGACTTGATGCTATGGTTGGAGCTTTGAAAGATGGATGCTTTTTGACTGACTGGCTGCAGAAAGGTAAGTCTGAGATCTGAATATCCTTGCAAATGGTTTGTTCTAGGTCTAACCAGGTGAATTCAAGTGAGGTGGGATGTATCCATTTGTAAATGTATTGAAGCTGGTTGGCCAGTGCATAATGGTAGAAGTGTGGCGCCTGTAGACCATCTAGTATTTTAGGTTTTTGAAGTGTGGTCAGTTTGATTCTTGGTGTCTTGTTTTTCCAGTAGAATTTAATGATTGTAGAGTCTAGTGATTTAAACCAGGATTGGGTAGGCTGAATAGGAATCATTGAAAGTAAATAGTTAACTTTGGGCAAAACTGTCATTTTGATAACTGATATCCTGCCCATGATGGATAGTGGAAGGTTCATCCAGCGCTGGAGGTCATCAGTTATTGAATTGAGTAGGGGGGTGAAATTTAGACCAAACAAGTCTGACAGCTTGGGGGAAACCCTTATCCCCAGGTATGTGATATAATTGGTGCATAGGGGAATAGGTGATGAGTGGGCCGACACATCCCAGCTGTTGGAATGTAATGGGAGGATTGCAGATTTGTTCCAGTTGATAGAATATTCAGAAATGTTGGAGAATGTGTTGATCAGTTCAATAGTTTCGTGTACAGATGTTGGGGGATTTTGTAAGAAAAGTAAGATATCATCAGCATAGAGACTAATTTTGTGATGTAAATTTGGAGTTAGCCCTGTGATGACCTGGCGACTTGTCCAGGGTGTACCCCGCCTTTCGCCCGTAGTCAGCTGGGATAGGCTCCAGCTTGCCTGCGACCCTGTAGAAGGATAAAGCGGCTAGAGATAATGAGATGAGATGAAATTTGGAGTTTGAACTCCCTTGATGAGGGAGTTATGTCGGATGCCGGCGGCTAAAGGTTCAATGAAGATGGTAAATAGTGAAGGAGAGAGTGGGCATCCTTGTCTAGTCCCCCGGTGCAAAGTGAAACTACGTGATGTTAGTCCATTGGTGATTACTGTGGCTGAAGGTGATGTGTATAGAATTTTGATCCAATTAATGAAGGATTCCCCAAAACCAAACCTCCCTAATGTGGAGAACAGGAAATTCCAGTTGACCCTATCAAATGCTTTTTCTGCATCGAGAGTTGCTATGATGGTATTTTCTTGTATGGTTGAGGAGTAGTGTATAATAATCTGCGAGCATTGGAGGTTGAGATTCTACCCTTGATAAAACCAGTTTGGTCCGGATGGATAATGGATGGGGTGACCTCTTCTAACCTACGTGCTAAAGCTTTGGCGATTATTTTATTGTCAACGTTGAGAAGAGAAATTGGTCGATAGCTAGATGGAATTGTTGGGTCCTTATTGGGCTTGAGGAGGAGTGAAATTGTTGCTGAGGTAGTGCTAGCTGGTAGTTTTGAATTTTCTTTTGATTCATTGATCATCCTGATGAATAGTGGAGCCAAAATGGACCAGAATTGTTTGTAGAACTCAGCAGGGAATCCATCCGGTCCTGGTGCTTTATTGTTAGACATGCGTTTCAGAGCTGAAAACAGTTCCTCTTGAGTAAAAGGTGATTCCAGTTTATTTATTTGGGTTTCGGTTAGTTGTAGTAAATTGATATTATTGAAGAATGAGTCAATGGATTCCTGGTTGGGGTTTATTTCAGAAGAATATAGTTTGTTGTAGAAATTGTAGAAAACTTGGTTAATTTCTTCAGGTGAGCTGGTTAGCTTCCCTGCTGAGTTCTTTATGGCTGAAATTGTTGCTTTTTCTTTGTTGCGTCTAATTTGATTTGCTAAATATTTACCTGATTTATTGCTGTGATGAAACTGTGTTGAAGTCACCTGCAAATATGATAGGACAGTCGGAGAGATTGGAGAGTGAAGAAAAAAACTTCTGAAAGAAAGCAGAATCATCTGTGTTGGGTCTGTAAACATTGGCTATTGTAATAGGGGCACTGTTAATTGAGAGGTTTATAATGATAAAACGTCCTTCTGTGTCTGCGATAGTGGTATTATGAGTAAATGAGATTTTTTTATTAATCAAAATACAAACTCCCCTCTGTTTTGAGTTGTAATGTGCTGAATATAGGTGACTGAATTGTGCCGATTTGATGCGGGTGTAATCTAAATCTGAGAGGTGAGTTTCTTGTAGGAGGCATATGTCAGCTTGTAGTTTTTCCAAATGGTTTAGGACTTTGACCCTCTTTGAGGGTCAAGCATGCTATTTTAGCAAAGCCAAATCTTTTTATTTTTGTTACTGTTATATTAGTGTTTTTCTCCAATGTCACAATAAATAAAACTGGTGCAATAACATTTTTATTCAAAATAAATGCCCAATTTGCATGGCTTACTAGTTTGTCCATAAATGAACCTAGAATTTAAATGATTTCAATTAAATTGACTGACATGGTGGTTATATTTAAAAATCTAAACATGTTTTTAATAATTATTGAAGTTCACATGCTCCTGGGTACATTGAGCTTGTAAACATAGGTTTAAAAAAAAATAAAATAACCCTTCCCCCCCCCCCCCCCCCCACACACACACACACACACACCCCAACCTCCTAGAACTAGCTCACAGGGCCCACACACACACACACCAACCTCCTGGAACTAGCTCACAGGGCCTTAAAGTGCTGATGACACGAACATGACTCTATGCAATTTCTTAAATAAACTATACAACATGGCAAACATGTTAGATTTCTGTTATAATTACGTGAAAAGAAGCTGTTGTTACGCGAATATCCAACTTTTAATTGCACAGCGCAAGAAAACTGGGTCCGTGGCTCGCGGCCATGTTGTGATGTCAGCGGAAGAACACGCTGCAGTTCACTGGCTGTTCTACTCAATGGAAATGGCGCATGAAAACGCCGGTGAACTTTCTAGTGCTAGCTCTTCAACAACCAAATACTGGTACTTTAAGCAGTGATCATGATGGCATGATTTTATCTGATTTTAAATAAATGAGATTGATAATAATGTGAATGTTCACAACTAGTACATACAAACTCTGCAGCTTCTGATTCAGCAGCTGCGTCATACTCTGCAAAAACATCAGCAAGAACCTACAATATAAATGGAAATGCAATACACTAAGCTCAAATGACTTTTGGAAAGTATAATTTCTAAATTTTTTCTACATATTCTTGAAGTCGGTCATCGGGGTACTTGCTACCGTTCCCTAACAACGCATGGCAAAGGGTAAAGTGTAGTGTTGTTACGAGTACTTGCTAAAGCCTCCGGTGGAAGATCCTCGATGTGCTGATAAGACATACAGTTCTATATAACACACAAGTGTCACGATAATCACAAAACAGATGCAAATTGTTAAAATACCTAATTTTTAAGCAATCATGTGTTGATCTCTTCCGAATAGAATCTATGATAGCCTACCCTCTTTACCCTTTGCCTCTCGTTGCTAGGCGGCAGTTACATGAAAGCCACAAGCTTTCACAAGCAAATACATGACTGATATCACGCCGACTTTATGATTACATTTATGATTATCATGAATGTGTACTCTATGATGTGTACTCTATGAGCGCTCTGGAGCGAGTCACTTCCAAGATGGCCGCGCAGACCGCATGGTTACTATTTTTAGCATCATGTCGGAGCACTCTATAGCTCTACGTACCTTTATCTTATGTCGTTTCTCAACACATGTTCTGACAGGAGGACTGTCTTTGGAGGAGTTGCCTTGTCCCAGGCGACTGCTGGATCCGGCACAGCTACTAGTAGACCCCCTCCAGAATACTGTAGGCACTGCTGATGGTAGTAACACACGTTTGTGCTGAACTCCACACCCAAGAGATTCCTTTAAGCTGGGAAGGGTGTCAAAACAATCCAAATCGAAGTGTTCAGAGCACAGGACGGATGTTGGTGAGGGCTCCCACTTGTCACGAGTGCGCCTGACTTGCTTCACCCACTTCGCATGCAGCTCGGGATCTCTGGGAAACTTGAATAAACTTACCCCGTCCTTGTGGGTTTTGGAGCAAAAGCCGGCAACACAACACGAAGCCATAATAACTATATATAATAATGTATAATAATGTCTAATAAAAATACTAATAATGATAAACTGAACACCTGCCGCATCAACAACAAACTGGTAAGTTAGGAGGAAGGTTCTTTCGCTGACGTCATATAGCTCCTCCTCCTCTTTCGTCTCCTGGGTGCTGCAGCCCCGTCAAATTTGCCCAAATAGCCGCGTTTTTTATCATAACTTGTAAAATAGGCGCCTTTGTGAAATAATATATGGATCATCGGGAATTACTTTTTATGTTATAAAACATCGCCAAAGATGTCAAAAACGTGTCATCAGCACTTTAAAACATGGCTACAGCACCCAGCACACACCTCACTGCTCACAGTCACCTACATTCTGATTTTATGCACCTGTTCACAATTACCACCTCACCTACTCAGTTCACACATTCATTGTGAAGTAAACAAACCTTTTTTTATTGCTCTGCTTTTCTGGTTTGACTATTTTATACTTTGCCTTTTTGATATTGCCTCGGATACCCTGTTTGTGCCTCACTGGACTATTACGTGTTTTTTGATCATGAGGCCACTCATTTTTTATTTTTAGGTTCACGGATTTTTTCAACACATTTTAGAGTATGTCGGTCGAAATAAAAATAAAATTGTCAATGTCTGTTTTTTCTTTTTTTCAAATGGCAAATTTTCAATGTCGGGATTAGAAAATAAAATAAATTAAAGACACACACACACACACACACACACACATATATATATATATATATATATATATATATATATATATATATATATACACATACAGGGCCGTCGACAGGGGGGGACAACCGGGTATTTTGTCCCGGGCCCAGGCATGAGGGGGGGCCCAGAACTGGTCCCTCATGAAGATGCCATTAATCATTCTGTTTCATTTCAAAATGTGTTGATTTGGGGGAGAAAAATGTGCTATATTTGCATTCAATGAATGATTTCTGGTTCTTTTGCCTTTATTGTCTTCGAAAATAGATTCAAGAACCCACGTACCACCCCTAATGCAGAAATGGTTTGGTCTTTGATTAAGGCGCCAAATAACATGGCACTATAGAGATCTTGCAGTCACGTGACCGGAAAGTACACAACCGCCATCTTGTCGGTCAAAAACACCGCTGAATACTGCTGCACTCGTGTACAGAATGGACCAATTTCAACCGACGGACTACACGGCTCATTTTTCTAATGAACAGATAACTAGATATATGTCTAAAATAAACGATCTACAGATTAGTGACCCTTATGGCTTTCCGGACGGAGTTTTCACGACCGGATTTTGAACTGCCAGCGGAATACCCGGATGTGTATAATTACCTCATCAACTTTCCCTCGCTGTTCAGTGGTGAAGCACTGCGTGCTTATAAATCTCTGCACAGTTATCTTTACAGAAATTCAGGATTTGTCAGCGACTCAGATGTGGCATCTTGTAAACAAAATAATCCTCACTGGATGGGTAAGTCACTTAAGTATTGAGTATAGCACTGACCAGCCGATTATAGAATAGAATAAGGTAATTACAAATCGTCCGTGTTGTTTACATGGATCTGGCGTTGGAGAGGTAGAGGCTTGGCAGTGGAGATTTGAGTGGCTGTTTGTATGTGTATATGTATGTGGCAATCATATCCAAATGTTTTAGGCACGCTTGCTGAGCTGCGCTGAGCTGGACTCCGGTTAGCTGAAAGCCCGTGGAACGCTGCCTCTTGTTAATTAAACCTTATTTTGTTGGAAATCATCCCGTGTAGATACGACGGCATGTGAAATTGCCAGCTAGATAGAGTTTAATGTAACGAATGGGCTATAAATGGGGTGTTTTGAGGTTAGTCTGTTGCAAAACATTAAACTTTCGCTTAGACTGGATACTCTTCAAACAATTCCCTTGCTCAAGTGAAAAATGATAGGCCTGTATGAAAAGCGCAATTAATGAAAGTAGCCTAATAAGCCCTAAATGAATAAAACAACCTCTGTTTTATTGTTGTTGCTTACACGTTAAGATTTTGAAATCTTCTCGGTCCAGTTCTATATCCAGGGAACGTTGTAATCCTTTTGGTTTATCCGTAATAAACGTGTCAGCCCCCAGGTCAGATAGGCTAATGTTACGTGGTTGGGAGGGTGTCAATTTTTTTTGTAACATTCTAAATCGAGTACGGAAAGGACGTTTATGAAAAACAAGACAAAAAAATACACTGAAAAACTCACTGTACACATCACTAGTGGTGATGCTTCTATGTTCAGATTTTGGGAAAGCCATAACTCCGTTCTCATTGAGGCCCAGTTCCATCCCGTAAACAATCATTTTGGTTTATCAACTACCTGCGCTCAAACATGTCACAGGAGAGGCTCAATGGGCTGGCTATGCTCTCTATAGAGCACGAACTTGCAAAGAAGCTGGACTTCAATGACCTTATTGACGACTTTGCCACAGCAAAAGTCCGGCGCATTGCATTTCGCACCTGAATAGTTGCAGACTAAGGAAATGTTCAAACTGTAAATATGTTGAAATGTTGAAATAAAATGGTTGACTGTTATAATGGGCTTGGAATACCTGTTATTTAAGGGTTGGAGTGAATGGAGACTGTGAAAAGAGGGGTTGGGTGTGGGTGGTTGCTGTGTGGTGATGTGCGTGCGCGCGTGTGTGTGTGGGGGGGGGGGGGGCACTCAGATTATTTGGGGGGGCCCACTCAGATTATTTTGTCCCGGGCCCAGCCAAAGCTGTCAACGGCCCTGTATACATACACACACACACAGTCACTACAGTTATACTTAACACAAATATCAAAAATATGAAAAACAAATTTCAACTTTTAATTTTTAATTCTTAAAAGTTCAGACAGAAAGCTTTATGACCAGGTTTCACTGGAAACAAGTTGTATCAACAGAAGGTTGAATTCAGAAAATGCAAAGATTTAAATGTTTCATTAAAGTTCAAGAAAACATTATGAACAGTCACTAATTACTGATGAGCAGGTTCGACACATATAAATAGGCTGTAAATAGGCTACAGTGATATTCAATAGCAGTGTACATGAGCTATCAATATTTGATATGTAAATACATGTATTTCATAGAATCAGTGTATATGTATGTAAGTATGTGTATATATATATGTATATATTTTTTAATTTCTATATAGACATTCAGTCATTCCATCTACAGACTAGTACTACATGCAAGCTTGTGTTTAAAACCAGCACTAGATAGGATTGCTACCATCACCAATACAAGAAAAAAACCTACCATACCTGTATATTTACCTTATATTATCCAAATTATGTTTTCCTAAATACCAATATTTCATATTAAAATCATGAATAATATCAAAAATATTTTACCGGAGTTATATTGAAGATTTAATGTGTTTATTTTAAATATAAAACTGATTTAGCAGTATGGACTTCAAGGCATTTTTAATTAGGAGATGAAATCACCTGCAGATTTGGGAGAAACCGGATGGGGGTATTTCTGAATTCTATTCAGAAAATAAAAAGTTGGGCATAATGTCCCCTTACGACGGCCTATCCTGGCCGGTCTGGGGCATTTGCCCTGCTATAATATATTAAACATTACAATATTTACTGAGCGATAATACGTTGAATTATTGCCACGCTTTCATATTTAGACCATCTAGGTCTAATTTCTCATCTCATCTCATCTCATTATCTGTAGCCGCTTTATCCTGTTCTACAGGGTCGCAGGCAAGCTGGAGACTATCCCAGCTGACTACGGGCGAAAGGCAGGGTACACCCTGGACAAGTCGCCAGGTCATCACAGGGCTGACACATATAGACACAGACAACCATTCACACTCACACCTATGGTCAATTTAGAGTCACCAGTTAACCTAACCTGCATGTCTTTGGACTGTGGAGGAAACCGGAGCACCCAGAGGAAACCCATGCGGACACGGGGAGAACATGCAAACTCCACACAGAAAGGCCCTCGCCGGCCCTGGGGCTCGAACCCAGACCTTCTTGCTGTGAGGCGACAGCGCTAACCACTACACCACCATGCCGCTCAGGTCTAATTTGTATTAGAAAAATATAATGTTTGTACTAAGTTATAGATATATAGTGAATGGTTTTGATCACTAATTAGTATTCCCAGGCAGTACTTACTTCTGTGAAGGCAAGTGGTCGTATGAGCATGATGCTGCCATGAGCACATCGAGTGCTGACGGATGTCTGACGTCCAGTTCACATTCAATAGCGCCTGTGCTGTCTCCGTCTTCTTCAAGCTCAACAGTAATATAGGAGCAGTCAAAGTCTCTGACTAAGGTTACCACTGGCATGTCGAGCACTGCTCTAGTACTGGTATCGGATCTACCCTCCTTCGTGGAAGCGTACACACATTTTATCATTTCTTTGCTTACATTTAATTCTTGCGATATGTATTCACCGACGTTCTGTCCACTTAACAAATCCACTCGATGAAACGATTTGCGATCTCCACATGAAATGCTGACATAACGATCAGAACTGACTGAAGCCATTTTGCCATCACGCTGGTGAATTCGATAAGCAACTTCCCAATGGTAATTGCCAGTATCCCAGTCGGAAATTTACAACGAACAGTGTTTACAACATGTTATTCCCCAGTGTTAACTGGGAAAGGCTTTTTTTCCGATACCGACCTTGACCCTTTGCAAGTCATCTGCGGTTAGATTGTTGCACACCGTGACCATGGTAGGATATGTACCGAACGCAAATGTATACTCATATTACCAGTGGGAATTTTCCCACCGAATGCAGTAGATCTATTAGTACTGGGTATATAATGCAAGGAAGCTATTACATTGTCAAAAAAAAATCATTAATCTACTAATTGCAAGTTTCGGCGGTTCAAATAAAAATAAAAGTACACATAGACTTTTTATTTTTTCAGCGGTAGTTTTTATCTCACGTCGGCGGATCCGTGAACCTAAAAATAAAAAATGAGTGGCCCGACTTTTGCCTCATGATTTGGCATTGTCTGCCAGTTTACCTTAATAAACTTTGTTCTGCTTTTACATCTGTCTGTCTCCTGCGTTCCTGACACTTGGAAGATGGTGATAAGAACAAAAACATGGTTTGACAAAATGAAGAAAAATAAGGGGGGGGGGGAGAAAAAAAAAGATTAAACACGATCTTTACATGCATGGTGTTTAAGAACTGCAATGGAAAAACCCAGACCACTGTTTCGTGTTTGCTATAGCCACAAACACCTTCACACTTTCCTCTGGCTTTCTGTAGTCACAATCACCTTATTTAACAAACAGATGCTTGTCTATGAAAGCACAAATATTCACTTTTGCATTTACAGCATGTAGAAGCTTTGTGGAGCAATGCCATGTGGATAAGAAAATGGGATAGTATTATCAAGGTTTTGGTTCTAGTAAGGACTGAAGAGAGTTTGTTTATGTACTTACTGAAACATTTAGAGAACATTACTATAGCCCAACCTAGAGTTAATAAAAAGCATGGACTAGTTTTTCTACATGTAATGACATATTTCCTGATGTGGGGAAACAAGAGTGCTCGGAGAGCACAATATCCCCCACTGGCAACTAGGCCATAACTCTGGTAAAATGTGACTGAATTGAATGAAATTGCAATATTTGTATTACCAACATATAACAAAGAATCCTGTCAAGTTTTGTGAAATTCCACCAAAATTGTGAAAGGAGTTGATTTCAGAAGGCAAGTACCCTTCCTGGGATTGACAGACAGATGGACATTGCCATGACATAATCTCCCTTCAGGCCTTCCGCCAGCGGAGGATAATAAAAATTGTGAGGGAAGTTGATTTCAGAAAACAAGCACACCTTGATGAAATTGCCAAAGTACAAGTTTGTTAATAATCAAGGGCATAACTCTGGTAAAATTTGCTCAAATTAAACGAAATTCCAATATGTGTATAACTGTCGCATAACAAAGCCTTTTGCCAAGTTTGGTGAAATTCCTCCATAAATTGTGAGAGGAGTTGATTTCAGAAGAATGTACACCCTCATGAAATTGTCAATCAAGGGTCAAAACTCTGGTAAAAAAATTCCCAATTAAAATCAAATCACAATATGCGTATTACCGTCATAACAATGCCTTTTGCCAAGCTTCGAGAAATTCATCCAAAATTTGAGTGTATTGATGTCAGAAGGCAAGCACACCTTCATGAAATTGTGAAACAACAAGGTTGTTAATCAAGGGCCACAACTCTGGTAAAATGTGACCTAATTTAATGAAATTACAATATCCATCCTACCAACATACAACAATGCCTTTTACAGGGTGCTTGCTCTTTTTCTAAATCAAAATTCCAGACTTTTTCAAAACTGATATTTTTATTCCCAAGACCTTGACTTTATGTACTTTTACACTTGCGTGCCTACTGCCTACTTTACTGGTTGAGATAATACCAGTTGTGGCACCAGAAACCACAATATGGTTGCACTGCTAAATCAGACTTAGCTTTTCACACCAAAAGACACACCAAAATTAATTAATTCTACAATACCATGGTGCTGGAATAGCGCATAATGTTTGTAATGATATCACTTATTGTAACAATCTGGGACAGAGTGAATGGTAGCTTCTTTGCACACAGACCCTGATTACTTAACCGTCTCTAGTGAATTCAAAATAAGAATTTCTGATCAAACCAATCCTCACAAATTAAATATGGGAGACAAAAAGATAGGATTATGTCACTAAGCAAGATTGTTGTTTTTGCAAAACCAGTATTACTAATGAACTGGAATGTTACCATAAAGTTAACAGTTAAGCTAAATGACAGCTAACAGCTAAGTTACAGCTAACGTAGTCATTTAGCATGTTCAGCTAGTCAGACCATTTTACACCAGAGAACCAAAATCAAACGAGCTCTGGATATGTTGACTACATAATGTGTGACAGATTTTACGAACTCTCTTACCTGGAGTGTGGAGCAGTTGTTGGCTGAAAAAAGCTGCACGCCGGCAGTGATCTCAATGCACTGGCAGCCAGACTTGAGTGTTTTTTGCTCTGGGGATGGCTTACCAGGGCAGCCTCTCCCATACTGGCAATGTCGATACATTTAATGCAATATTTGCAGAATGCTTTGGTATTTGTCTTGGGGTCTGGTGCAACCCAATTCTTAGCCCATGTTTACATTAGACCGTATCAGCGGATTATCAGATTAACGTTTTTAAAACGATTAGTGTGCACACAGCAACACCAATACACGATTTGCGTACACACAGCAACACCAATACACGGATACACTCGGCTCCGCAGGCATCCTGCACTCCAAATCACTCCGCCCTGAACAGCGAGTGCCCTCTGGAGGGTGCGCACTCCGGCCCTGCGCAGCTCACAGAGCGCGAGAGTGAAGTGCACAAGCAATGATTCGGGACTGAGCCGCTGTGTGTGTGATCCCAGCGCATATCACTTACCACTTGCAAGTGGAAGGATGGCAAGCCTAAAGACAATCATAACTACACAATGGGCAGTATTTGCATCAGTATTTGCAGTATTTTCATACTTTTATACTCTTTAATGAAAGGTGATACAAGGCGGAAGTCCGCGCCGTTTTTCAGCAGTCGCGTCACATGACCAACGCCAGCGAATCAGGAAGGTGGATGTCACAGTGACGTTGTCCAATGACGACGCCAGCTAGAGCTCAGCACAGCGTATCCGCGTATCTCAATGTTTACACAGCACCGGAGCTGACACGATCTAGATTGAATACGTGGACCCTGGCGGATTCCCGTTTCCAGGCGGTTTAATGTAAATGGACAGTGCATCCGCGAAGAAAACGAGACAGATACGGTCTAATGTAAACTTGGCCTTAAACTTTGGATGCTGCAGCCATGAATTTGAAAAGACACAACGACCCATTGCAACACAGAATGGCTGCTGTGCACTGGGCTAGCTATGCCTCTACTCGCCAGCAGGAGCAACAGCCTGGCCAGACGCTACACAACCTTTGGATTCAATATCGTTCCAGTAGGCTATATTTGTACCCAGACAGCACGCCCCATCTTACCGACGTTGGTAATAGGAGGGCTACCTCGGCAACGTATCGGCAGCTTTCCCCCCCTCCGCCTGCCAAATAAAACCTGTCGGTATTAGATGGGTAAACCATTGGCAGGGTTTGAAATTGGCAGAAGTATGGGGATGAACCATTTTACCGATCCCGCTCCTTTTTTTTCCTCCACTGAAAGCTGGAGACGTTTATTGAAAATTCTGTCTAATGGCCACCCCACACTACAGGATAATCGTAACGATTTTCGTCCCGATCAGACCCTTGCGAGAGTCGGGGGTGGCTTTACCATGGCAGCTTGGACGGGGCCGAGAATCGGGACTGATTGCCCTGTCTGGCCGAGTGTTCTAAGATTGAATCCTAGCCGTTCCAAGAGTGCCCGATCGTAAAATCGGGGGTATCAAACATGTTTGATATTTCAGGCTGGACATAGGACGCTGTCAGTGCAAGAGTCGTTCTATTTCATGCCTGAACTGAAATGACAGACAAAGTAGGTAGCCTAGGTCTATGCGGAGCAGCTGGCACACAGGACACTTTTGCACCACTGTGAAACACCTTTTCTAGTTCTTTAATAGCCTAATTTAAAAAGTGTTTTCATTGTTTGTTTTGACTGTAGAACACGATAATGAGAATAGACATCATGACTTTCACAGTCCTGATTGTTTTTTCATCAGTTGCCTATTTAAAAATCTACTGTTGGCAAGGAGGGCAGATCTTATCATTGAGGCATTCCTATACAATATAGTTATGTTTTCCTCCGAAAAGAATGAAAGAAGGGAACAAGTGCTTGAGCAACTATAGAACTTCGGAGGATTTATCTCCATATGCGCCCCGCAGGTAGCAGCTATTATTATCCTGATTGTTATTTTGTCAGTTGCCTATTTAAAAATGTATTTGGATGAGGAGAGCAGAGCTTGTAGCCTGACAAGCCAGACTATAACATATAGGATACATCTAGATTTCTAGGCTACAGAGCTTGCTTATTCATTGTGGCATTCACCTAGCTTACAAAACTAGAAATTTGGAGGAATTTATCTCCATAGTTATGTGCCCCGCAGGCAGTGGCGTAACGGTGAAGCCGGGCCCAGGTGCAAGTCTCTCGTATCGCCCCCCCAACACCCGCCACCAGTAAACCACCTTTCACGTCAGCTCAACAAAAGAACCAAACCAATATGTCTTTACTTCCCCTTTCAAACATCTGACATAGCCTGCTCATCACCAGCTTGTAAACAAACAGCGAAATAATTTGTAGACTGTATAGCCATGGTGGGCATGGACAGCCTATGCGCACTACTAAACGTTTCATCAACATGCACCAACACAAGCAAATAGCAGCTATAGCAACTATCAAACGCACAACACGAAACGTGGGCACAATCGCTATCCTCATACTGTATATCAAGCAGTGACAGATGCTGCAGTAAGGCTATCTTGACTCGACTCCACAATAACGTTAGCCTACTTGATTACATAGAGGAAAGCTGTCTGTAACTCACCCTTAGAAGTTCACTTGTCCCTCCATTCAGCGAAGTCACTTATTTCAGGCTACATGTCCACATTGCGAACACCTCAAGATAGGGAAATATCTTCCCTAGATTTAATTTGCAGCAGCTTTTCCAGCTGCCTTTTCCTTTCTCTTCTGTGCGCAACTTCGTTTGCTTAACATTAGGTTTCCAATTTTATTTTAACCTCATGTTACGGTATGTATGGCAGTGTTCTAGGCTATCTCAGACCTTAGCCTACTCAATTGTAACTTATGAGAATAAGCGTTGCAGAAGGACATTTTATGTTTAACTAATTGTTACTTTCAGAAAGTGTTAGCAAGATAACACATAAAAACACATAAAAACTTATTAGGCATAGATCATCGGCGATGGAAGCAGTTTTAAAGTGGAGATGCAAGAACAAATGTATCCTACCAAGTGGGGGATTGGGGTTCTCCCCAAAGAAAATTCGCATGCAAAATATCGGCTAAATTACTTTTTTTCCACAATATTAATAATAAGGTATTGTTCAGTCCAGGCAAAGGTGAGTGAAGAGCTCCAAAGATGACTTGCCTAGGCTACTACATATTTGTGTAGTTTCTCAAGCTTTTGAAGTAAAGCATTTTTTATGAGACTATGGCTAAATATAGGCGTTGCTCTATTGGTAATCATAAATGGACCTCCGTTCCACGGACCTACCAAAAAACATCGTGCACGCATGCCAACGGCATTAGGGAAAATTAGCCTACTAGATGATGGCACTGGGACAATTCAAGGTTGGGTTGTGTTTTCTGATTCAAACAGTAGCCTACCACACCATCTCATCTGAAATGACACGAAACAATATTTTAATGCAGGAATTCTCACTTTTCTCTGAGGAAAAACTCTAATCCCCATTTTCTTTGCCCTTTAGCAACAACGTCTCCATGTATGGCGGGGAGCCATGGGGTTTTAAAATCGGTTGGCCACTGCTGAACTTAACGCGCTAGGCTCTGAAAGTGGAGTTTATGTTTGGATTGAATGCATCATTCCCACCCATTCACTCCTATATGAACCTCTAGAAAATATATTTTAACAAATAAAATAAAACCGTTTCACAAGTGAACTCGGTTGGCGCTGCAAATGGTTAACAGAATTTATGTGACAGGTAGGCTATTTTGGTATTTTGATTGTGGGCAAGCCTATTTAACAGCCAAGTGATGGCGCATCCCAAGTTAAGGTGTTCAAAGCAATGTGGCATATTTGGTGCATATTTTCAAACATTATGAGAGAATAGCCGATCTCAGATAGCCTACAGCCCATGACTGGTAGTCTAATGTCAGAATCGGGGAGAAGCAATCAGGCATGATTGTCGTGTAGTGTGTGGCATTCCATTGAGCGGTCGAATCTTATGAGCGTGTTTACAGTTGGAGAGAGAAAATATCGGTCAAGATTCTCTTCATGTGTGTGGCGTAGTCCCAATTTTAAAAACTTAAGGTTTCAAAATCATGTAGTGTGGGGTCAGCTTAAGTGATGCTGCCACACCACATCAAGCCGGCTGTGTAAGCACGAGTTCAGGTACGTTCAGCTTGTGTAAAATTATGATATGATATATGATGTGATATATGATATATTATTTGATTTGGTAGAATGCATAGTCACAATCCGGTATAGGCTAGCTTTTTGGAAACAGTAAGTTAAGGTTTCAAGCTATGTGGTTAGCATAGCTGCTAACTTGCTAAGATGATAAAATGTTTGTTCTCTCATAGAAGTGATTATATAATAACCTTTGATGCCTGTTGTGGTTACATTATTTGTGTCTTATTTTCCCCCCGTTGCTTTATTTCTTTTGTTTAGGTGCTGTGTTAAGAAATTCAGTCTGAGATGACAGCGAGAAGTTGCGAAAAGTAAGTTATGGCTTCAAGCTATGTGGTTAGCATAGCTGCTAACTTGCTAAGCAACTAAGATGATAAAACGTTTGTTCTCTCATAGTAGAAGTGATTATATGATAACCTTTGACGTCTGTTGCAGTTACATTATTTGTCTTATTTTCCCCTGTTGCTTTATTTCTTTTATTTAGGTGCTGTGTTAAGAAATTCAGTCCTTCCTAATTCCACTGAGGCGGAGATGACAGCGAAGTTGTGGCTGCAGGACATCATGGATGAGCTGCGCAAGCATCGTAAAAGTAGCCTAAGCTAAGGTGCCGAAAAATTATGACTTCTTACTTGCCTTGCCTTATAATGTTGCCTATATCAAAATAAATGAAATGACGTTTCTGACTTTGAACCTTCGGTCTCTTCATTTGTGAAACATACAAGGGTTTTAGATTTTGATGCAGCCTAAACAAATCAATAAGACCTAATATAATGGTGGGATCCTACTAGCGCAGAGAAAAGCATTCAGATGCCTCCCTCCCGTTGACTTAACTTTGGAAGGGCTGATTTTCAAACGTGCTGCAGTGTTTCCAGCGATGCCGTGAAAATCAGCTGTTTCAGTGTTAAGTCAATGGGAGAGCGAGGCATCCGAATGCTTTCCCCGCTCTAGTGGGATTGCACTGCATAGGTCACAGTTATGTTGGGTGTACGTTGGCTCATGAGCCGCATAGGTCACAGTTATGTCGGGTGTACGTTGGCTCATGTTCGGCCACCATTCTAATGCCAACATCTTCCTGATATCTTGCCAATTAGCTACCAATCTCCATAATACATCTCACCGATGCACCATATGTCGGGCGGCGCCTGTTGCCCCAACGTCGGCAAAACCTAATTTGCTGTCTGGGTACGTGACCGGTTAGCGAAATCATAGTTTTTACACTCTTCCTGTTTCTTATTTCACAATATTGTGTGTCTTTGAGCATCTGTGTCTTTGAGATTTTTTTTCCATACTTTATTAAGACTTTCACACAAAATCCAAGACTTTTCAAGGTCTGGAAAACAGCATTTCAAAATTCCATACTTTTTAAGACTTTCAAAACTTGCGCAAGCACCCTGCTTTTACCAGGTTTCATGAAATTCCTCCAACAATTAGATTAGATAGAACTTTGATCCCTTTGGGCAGGTTCCCTCAGGGAAATTAAAATTCCAGTAGCATCCTTACAGGATAAACAGAACAGAAATAGAGAAAAACTTCTAGATAAATTAAATTACCGTATTTTCCGGACTATACGTCGCTCCAGAGTTTAAGTCGCATCAGCCAAAAAATGCATTATGAAGACAAAAAAAACATATATACGTCGCACCGGACTATAAGTCGCACTTTTTTGAAGGGTTATTCTATCCATAGAATCTGTGATTGTATCTGATAAGCGGCGCGTGGTTACTGCGCGACTGCATTGTTTATTTAATAAACGAACAGCTGAGCAGTGATAACGCGCCCTTTGCCCTGTAAGTAGCCTAGTCTGATTATTTTAAATATCTCCTACTATCTTTAATACTATCACTATCGTTATTACTAATAGCCTATATTATTATTATTATAACTAATATTAGTAGCCTGATGCATTAATCAGTTTGCTTTTAGATTATTTTTACCGGTAGGGCTTATTATCGCCCCATGGCTCTTTCATCTTTGTTATTAAAGCTGTAGTCATCATCGAGGAGAGTCATTCTTCATTTTTGTCGAATTTTATTTCATTAAATCAGAGGTTAAGTAGGCTATAGGTATATCATCTCCAAAGACAACCGTCTAGTGAAAAAAAAACAACAACCGCTTTTAAATCCCCTACTTAAATCCTTAAAAAGAGTAATTTAACTCATGTCTTGTGTGATCTGATCTCCAATGGTGAAATAAACCGGTTGTGATATGAGTACTAGTCTGTTATTTTAGAAGATAAATTTAATATATAATTTAATATATAGCCTAATAAAAATAATATTTTATAACATATCACGGCATATTACTGTCTGTAACTGTTCGTCACTAAAGCGTTTTCTAAGATCATAATGTCTGATATTATTATTTTTTTTTACACACACAATAAGCGCGTGTGCGTAAAGTTATAGTAAACCACCCCCCACCTTTTTTTTTTTTTGAGTCGCCGGACCCACCCACCTCCTGCGTTCCGGGACCTCCCACTTCACAAATTAAGCACTGCCTAAAATCATTACATAACTTTTTTAAATAACTATAGCCCTATCATTAATAATAAAACACAGGTCAATCAAGTTTATCAAGCTGGCGATTTCACTCCAAATCAGCAAATCCATTGAATTCCTCATCCTCGGTGTCGCTTCTGAACAACTCTGCCTCCAGCGGCAGACGAAGCGCCGTTTCCTCTTCTTCTGCGTGGCTGTCGTCAGACTCAGCATCAGCTCCAGTTATTCCGCGGTGAAAAAAAAAACCATATATACGTCGCACCGGAGTATAAGTCGCATGGCTAGCCGAACCATGAAAAAAAGTGCGACTTATAGTCCGAAAAATACGGTAGGTCTTTGCATATACAAATAAAAAAAAAGAATAAGAAATGGGGAAGAGGAAGGGGAAAAAATTGAGTTGATTTCAGAAGGAAAACTCATTAAATTGTCAAATTATAAATTTTGTTCATCAAGGGCTGTAACTCTGGTAAAATTCTACCCAATTTAACAAAATTACAATATGCATATTACTGACATATAACAAAGAATCCTGCCAAGTTTCATGAAATTCCTCCAAAAATTGTGAGAAGTGTTGATTTCAGAATGTGACGGGACGGATGCACGGACTGAGAAGTCACTATGACAATCCCCCTTCGGGCCTTTTGGCCAGCAGGGAATGAAAAGGCTCTTATTAATACAGTCTAGCTGCAAAAGTGAAATAAGAGACTGGAGTCAATACTAACAAGATATTTCACTCCTGCACATATATGTAGCTGAAATGCCAGTAAGATATTAAGCATCCAGTATATTTACATATTCCTCAACTATTCAAATTTTAACAAACTGCTTGAATTTTGATGCAATAATATAAAAGAGATTCATAACAATTCTAGCATTCCAACACTTTCTGCTTGGATTCCTAAAAACAATAGGGCTGCTGTACTTTCAATATTAGTTTTATCAGCTCTTTTAACAGGTTTGGTAAACTATCATGATTAAGGACTAGTTCAAAAACTGACCATTTTAAGCAAATTTTTCACAAAGTGAATTTCTATGTTGGAAAATATCAAAACTGCATGCATTTAAAAAAATTAATTTGGTGGTTTGAGAGCATAAATGAGTCAATAAGTGATAAATAAAAACAGTTCGAGTTATAATCCTTTGTCCTTAGAGAGTGTTTACTCTCTTTAGTTTCAAAATGTCAGTCCAAATCCGATTTATGTAGATATCCATCCATCCATTATCTCCTTAGGCTCCTTACTGGTACAAAGAAAAGGCAACACATCACTCCCATCCTAGCACAGCTACACTGGTTACCTGTGAGGTACAGAATTGATTTTAAAGTACAGGGTGTCCATAAAGTCTCTTTACAATTTAAAAAAAATTATTACAAAAGCAGTTGTTGAGATATTGTAACTAGATTTATTTTATTTTAATCAGTGTTGATTAAAGTTGTTATTCACATTACAATTTTGTGTTTCAGATACTGTGTTGATGGAAACCGAACCCCTATAAAATGGCTACTCCTCAAGAAAAGGCACAATGTGTATCCTGGTTTGAGTATACCGTCTTGATGTGCTTCGTGCAACTAATGGTGCCCATATAGAGGTCTATTAACTGCAGTTGAAAAAAAAATTAATAAACACTGATTAAAATAAAATAAATCTAGTTACAATATCTCAACAACTGCCTTTGTAATAATTTTTTTAAATTGTAAAGAGACTTTATGGACACCCTGTATTGTTTGTTTTTAAAGCCTTAAATGGTCTGGCCCCTCAGTACATTTCTGATCTCCTCACACCTTGTTCTGCTCCCATATCCCTCAGGTCTTCATCACAATTTCTTTTTTCAGTGCCCCGCACACGCCTAAAAACCAAAGGTGACAGAGCTTTCTCTGTTGCTGCTCCTAAGCTCTGGAACAGTCTTCCTATATATGTCAGATCCTCTCCCACCACTGATTGTTTTAAATCTAATTTAAAGACGCATTTTTTTTCTCCCTTGCTTTTGGCACAATCTGAGGTAGTAATTTATTTTAATTTTTTAATTTTATTTTCAATTTTAATTGGTGATTTCAAGTCTACCCTTTTTAATTATTTTTATAAATTGTTTTGTTTATTTATCTTTATATTTTACATATTTATGCCATTTTTCTACTCTTTCTTGCTAGCTTGGGTTTTAATCTAGTCCAATTTCTCTATTTATTCTGTTTCCCTGTGAACGTTGTTCCAAATCTTGTGTTATGTTGTGAAGCACTTTGGGGCCAACTTTGTTGTATTTAAATGTGCTATATAAACAAAGTGACTTGACTATCTCATCTCATTATCTGTAGCCACTTATCCTGTTCTGGGCGGCACAGTGGTGTAGTGGTTAGCGCTGTCGCCTCACAGCAAGAGGTCCTGGGTTCGAGCCCCATGGCCGGCGAGGGCCTTTCTGTGTGGAGTTTGCATGTTCTCCCTGTGTCCGCGTGGGTTTCCTCCGGGTGCTCCGGTTTCCCCCAAAGACATGCAGGTTAGGTTAACTGGCGACTCTAAATTGACCGTAGGTGTGAATGTGAGTGTGAATGGTTGTCTGTGTCTATGTGTCAGCCCTGTGATGACCTGGCGACTTGTCCAGGGTGTACCCCGCCTTTCGCCCGTAGTCAGCTGGGATAGGCTCCAGCTTGCCTGCGACCCTGTAGAAGGATTAAGCGGCTAGAGATAATGAGATGAGATGAGACTTATCCTGTTCTACAGGATCGCAGGCAAGCTGGTGCCTATCCCAGCTGACTATGGGCGAGAGGCGGGGTACACCCTGGACATGTAACGCGGCAACGACAGACCAGACGCTTGCGGATTAAAAACAAACTCAGGGTTTTAATAGGACACAGCAAGAGAAGGCAATGCACAATAACCAGGCCAGGTCAATACTGGGAAATCCAACTGAGTAATGAGGGCTAGACAAATCGTGGTCATGATATGGGCGAGAGTGAAGTACAACAAGACCCTGAATATTCCCCCAGGAGTGGGCAGCCCAGGGAGCAGTTGGGGGTTAGGTGCCTTGCTCAAGGGCACTTCAGCCATTCCTGCTGGTCCAGGGAATTGAACCGGTTAACTTCTGGTCACAAAGCTGCTTCCTTAACTTTCTGCTGTGATCAGATTTCAGGTGTTTTTTTTTTTTTTAAACATCTGTTACTTTTGATACCACGTAAAGTTCACGTTTACATGTGTACAGGAAACATACTAGTTCGGTGGTGCACAAAATAAAGCATCTCTGATGCTGTCTCATTATTTTTATAAAACCTATGCTGTGGCTGCACATTGGCATGTGCTAAATAAGCTAGCCTCCATTTTTGCTTGTTTGTGTCAGTTACCTCTACTTTTTGGTGCAAAAGTTTATTACTATAACAACCAATGTGAATTAGACTGAAAATGAGGATTGCTACATGGACATGGATCAGATCTGATCACTTACAATATATAATATGGACAGTCAGTTGGGAAGGTTGGATCTAGATCAGTTATACAAAAAAGAAAAATGGATTTGACAAACTTGCCAAGGCTGTTCAGGACAGAGTGAGACCTGTTTAATCACAATCTTGCTTTTCTCCTCACGAAGAACTTTCAACTGTCATTTTTACTGTTACCTGTACTTCAATTCGTCATTGCTTGAATGTGATAAAATCTATAGTCGTGAAATATTTGGCTTTGAATTCATCTTCCTTAGAATCAGAGGTGGAAAAACTGGATTGACAAAGTAAAAGTCCTGCTTAGGTTTTCCTTCTGCTTGTGCTCTCAACACAGGTGATTTCACCAATTAGCTCATCAACCTGGCTTAGGGGATGTGGTAATTAGGATCAGCTGGTTCATTGAATTGGCTGGAGCAAAAATGTGGCAGGGTTTTTACTTTCTGCACCCGGGTTTTTCCACCTCTGCTTAGAATGTAGAACATTCTATAAGTACAATGGTATGTCTGTGAAGATTCTCAATCATCCAGGTCATAGTAAACTGTGGGTGGTAGAAATGGGCAACTGGACTTGCTTGAAGATTCTTGATTATTAGTCAGACAGAACTGAGGAAGCCTTTTGGACGAGAGGTGAAACGTTTTCAAGAATCTTCAAGCAAGTCCAGTTGCCCATTTCTACCACCCAAAGTACAATGGTAACGTACAATGAGAAAACAAAGTGGGGAAAACATGTCTTTATACATAGTTTGGTTTCGCTTCTTAAATTCTTGCCTGTACATGAAAGACATAAAACAAGTCTCTGCAAGAGGCAGTCTGTGTGCATGAGCCTGGTGATTAAAACAAGATTCTTTTTCAGGTGACGCTTGACTGCAATGCATGCGTAGCTGAGTAGCTCGTCCTCAGCAACCCCCTAAAACCCCTCCTCACTTACTCTGCTGACCAACTTTTATAACAAATCCCACCATAATGCCTCAGGGAAAGCCTTGGGGGAAACAGAAGGGAGATAGCATGTCGCCATTGAAGAAAAGACCCATGGTTACATTGCCCAAAGATGAGCTGGAGGAGGCCATTGCTAAGGCTGATAAACTGTGCTGTTAGAACAACAGAGTGACCTCAACTCCCTGATCCAAGTGGCGGTTAAAGAAGCAGTCAACAGCATCCTCACCCCACAGCTAGCTAAACTGCAGCTTCAGATTCAGCAAACTGCAGACAGTGTGGGAGCATTGGCTAAAGACATTGAATTTTCACACAAAGCCATTCAGAGCAACTTGGCTAAGTTTGATACCTTACAGGGTATGATGAGAGCTAACAAGCAACAAGCTAATGATCTTCAGCATCAGGTGGGGGAACTCACCTCAAAGATGACTCAGATGGAGGAACATAGCTGGAGATCCAACGTGAGGCTGGTGGGGCTAAAGGAAAGTGTGGAAGGATCGGACGCAATTGGTTTTCTCAGTACAAACCTGAAAAAGTGGATTCCTTCACTGGGAGATCGGGTTATTAGCATAGAGAGAACTCATGTACTTTACTTAAAGTGCATATCCTGGACCAATTTAGTGTTTTTTTATATGAAAGTATGTCCCTTTACACACTCATCCAGAAGGGTAATTTTGGACAAGGCCATCTGTCTACAGCAGAAAAAAATAACAAAAAACGTCTGGAAAAATCCCAAGGGAGTCTGGAGCAAGATTCTTGATGTCACGTGCGGATCCGCCAGCAGGCTGAGAGAGCTTGCATGGATTCAGTACACAGTCTGTGTAGACCAAGTTTAGCAGCTAGCGATTTTGCATTGAAATATGGAATTGTCGCCTGAGCTTCTAAACCCATGGATTCATCTATCAATGCTCATCTATCTATTGTTACATAAATCATATTTTTTCTAATTACTATTATGTATTTATATATTTCTTCATTGAGAAGAGTACTGGCTACTGTAGGAGAAAGATTTCATAAGCTACACACATGGAATTGGCTAAGCAGGGTTGTATATACATTTAATGTGTTTGACAGGTCCCAAGATCTCAAGCCCTGACACACATATCCTTTGATCCATGTGAAGTAAGTGTATTATCGCCCAGCGCTTTCGTATTGTTGACTTTTGTGTGTGTCAATCAATAACATTATCCGTGTACCACACAAACACAGGAACACCTCATTTAGAGTATAGCCTCTCTTATTTCTTACCCTGGCAACAGTCAGCTTGTGAATTGCCAATTTTCTTGGTCTTTTTCTTGGCTCTGCTTGGTCCTCGGCTTTTTCCAGGTGCCTCGCACGAAGCGCTCCCATTTCTCTCTCATTGTCAAGTCTTTTGGAAAACAATGAGTACTAATCCCATCATGATTGGTGTTGCTACACCCTCCTATGATACATCTGTTAACCATTTTAATAATTACGTGATAACGTTGAAGAAATTTGCAGAAAACCACCAGGTCGTATTCTCATAAACAAACCAACACTGACATGGGATTTAGAAGGAGGCGTCCCGCACGTGACGTCACGAAAATCAATGTTTGCCGGGAAATCCAAATGCAAAGTTTTTTCAGAGGCAGATGAATTCGCCTCAAATGGCTTGATTTCAACTGAATTTTTCTGGTATTGCGCAAGGTAAAAAAAATTGCACAAAATGCAAAATGTGACAGATATTTGACCAAAGTTTAATATAAAATAAGAGAATTACATTGATCTTGCTCCTAAATATACCCAAGATGTGCACTTTAATGTTACAGAAAGTGATGCTAACCACCCCCGCACTCTGATTTTAAACTTATAGACTACTCCGACCAACAGGCAATTTTGAAAGGAGCTAGGACCCAGTCTGTTAAGCATAATGGAAGGAGTTTGCTGTTCTTCCCCGACTATAGCAGAGAAACTATGAGCAAAAGGAGGGATTTTGCCCTGGTCCACAAGAAGATGACTTCACTTGGACTCCAGCTGTTCCTGCTCTACCCGGCCCACCTGAAGATCACCTACCGTGGGTGGACCATGGACTTCGGGACCCTGCACGAGGCAGAGGACTTTCTCCAGAACACCTTTCAGTCACTGCCTTCCCCGCGATGCCTGGATTTCACCGCTCCGGCCCCGGAGCCGGACAACAAGATGGATACCTGTTCACTGCTGCCATGCGTTATTGTCCACAGCTGGACGGCCTCTCAATATTAGGCCGTCCCCGGCTCACTGTAGCCCATTGACTTTTCACTCACTGACTGTTTCACCAGTTAACTTGGCTATTCAAAAGTAATGGGATTCTGAGTTAAGTATCACTGATATTGTTCCCTCCTTATGTCACAGTCCGGTCCAGTCCATCCATGCCTGAGTTTGTGGGACTTCCATGTTGGCTCCAGGCCAGATCCAGGACAGGAATCCAGTCCTGCCTTGCTGAAGGCCATCTTCCTGAAGCGGCACTCCCACACCTGCTACCACTCCTCTCCCATCAGCCAGGGCCTTTTTAAGAACTGTTTGGAGCTACTCCAGTTGCCAGACTGTCTCTTGTAGACTTTTCTCACCTCACTACAGCCCTTTAGTATTGTGGCTTCTTAATTCCCCCTGCCTGAATTGTTCCTTGTTTTTTGTCTAGTTTTCTGTCCAGCTTTTGCTCCTGTTTTAGCTGCCTGTTCTTTTGGATTATGTTTTTGCTTCCTCTGCCTGGATTTCCCTTGTCCCTGTGTTCTTTGGTTTTTGTGAAGATTTTTCTGCCCTGTTTTTGTCCCTGACCATGCCTATACCTGCTCCTCTGTGTTTTGACCTCCTGGCCCGTTCTTTGACCACTGATTTTTGCCTGAGCCCTACTGTACCTCTGTCCTCTACTTCATCAAAGAAGTTTTTCTCTGTACACTGCCTGTTTTGAGTCTGCTCTTGGGTCCTCACTTCACCTCAGCTCACCATTTCTGACAGCACAGTCTGGCCAACATGGACCCAGCAGATTTGGCCCAGCTAAGAGCAGTGGTGCAGAAACAGGGAGCTCTCCTTGGGACCCACCAACAGGACATCCAACAGGTGAATCAAAACCTTGTTGCCATCTCTGACACTCTCAATCTTCTTGCCACTCAGCTACAACAGCTTCAAGTAACATCTGCTCCTACACAACCCCCTCCACCTACTGCTCCACCAACTCCTGCTCCAGCCCTCTTCAGAGAGCCAAGACTTCCCGCCCCACAGCCATACGATGGAGAACCAGGTACCTGCAGATCATTTTTATCTCAGTGCTCACTAACCCTTGAGCTTCAACCACTGGCCTTCCCTACAGAGCATTTCCGAGTAGCCTACACCACCACTGTCCTCACTGGCAAAGCTAGGGAGTGGGAAACAGCTATGTGGGATGCCAATGCACCATGCTGCGCCAGCTTCAAGGATTTCACAGAGGAGATGAGATGAACCTTTGATCGCTCCCTGTCTGGCAGAGAGGCAGCAAGAGAAATCATGGGGCTGCGGCAGGGTGCCCAGTCTGCTTTTGACTATGCGATTGAGTTTCGCACTTTGGTAGCATCTTGTGGCTGGAATGAGACTGCCTTGTTTGATGCATTTTTGAATGGGCTGTCAGACTCCATCAAGGATGAGCTGGTCTCACGAGAACTGCCACCTGATCTCCCCAGTCTCATGGACTTCGCCAGTAGTATTGACTCCCGGATCAGACAGCGGGTGAAAGAGAGAACTCGGACTAGTCTCGCTCCCCCTCAGCCCCCCATTCCTTCCGTTGAGCCAATGCAGGTACACTGAGCCCGCATCTCACCTGAGGAATGACAGCACCATCGGGATATGAGGGCATGTTTTTATTGCGGACAGCTGGGGCACTTCTGCCAATCTTGCCCTCTAAAAGGAAGAGCCCACCAGTGAGTTTAGGGGCCCTGGTAGGCAATGTCCAGAATCAGCCCCCTGATTCTGATTGACCCCCTGAGGTCAACTGCTACTCCCAGTGGTCATTAGCCATGGCAATCAGCCCCACGACCTCCAGGCACTCATTGATTCAGGGGCTGACAGAAACCTGATCTGCTCAACTACCACCAAGCACCTGGGGATTCCACTACTGACTTTGAACCCATCCCTCACTGTCCTGACCCTTAACGGTACTGGTCTGACCACTATCACCCATAAAACAGCCCCGGTCACCTTAATAATTTCTGGCAACCATTCTGAATCCATCCAGTTTTTTGTCATGAGTAATCCCCATGTGCCCATAGTTCTTGGTCTGCCCTGGCTAACTCTACATAACCCCCATGTCAACTAGACTAACAGCACCATTTTAGGATGGAGTCAATTCTGTTTATCGTAATGCCTGAGATCTGCCCTCCCTCATGCCGAGCTGCTCCAGCCCACCATTGGTGAATATCCTGACCTCTCTAACGTGCTTCCCAAGTATAATGACTTAAAACCTGTGTTCAGCAAGTCTCAAGCTGTTTCCCTTCCTCCCCATAGGCCCTATGACTGTGGAATTGACCTTCTCCCTGGCACTGCAACACCTAAGGGGCGACTTTACTCTGTCTCTCCTTCTGAAAGGCAAGCCATGGATAAATACATCAGAGTCCTTAGCAGCTGGAATTATTCATCCCTCCTCTTCTCCTGCAGGGGCATGATTCTTTTTTGTGGAGAAGAAGGACAAATCCTTGCGCCCTTGCATTGATTACCGGGGGCTAAATGACATCACCATCAAGAACCGTTACCCCCTACCTCTCATGTCTACGGCATTTGAGATACTCCAGGGAGCCCAGATTTTCACCAAGCTAGACCTGCGTAATGCTTACCACCTTGTGAGGATCAGGGAAGGGGACGAATGGAAGATGATGTTCAACACCCCCATGGGTGTTGAACATCATCTTCCATTCGTCCCCTTCCCTGATCCTCACAAATATATATACAAATATGATGTGTGTGTGTGTGTGTATGGCCTAGCTTGTTGCTAGCTAAAACAAAGGAATGTTATCTAAATAGAACAAAGGATTAGCTCTGTTGCTAATGTGTGCTTGTGTGTGTGTGTGTGTGTGTGTGTGTGTGTGTGTGTGTGTGTGTGTGTGAAGGACTTGACCATGTGTTTAGCCTCGTGTAGCTAACTACACGTGGTGGAGGCCTAGATTAGCCTTGTGTTGCTAGTGTGTGTTTGTGAAAGGCCCTATGGCCTAGCTAAAGTGTGTTTGTTAGGCCTGGTGAGGCCTACTGAGCATGTGTTGCTAAAGACAAAGGAATTAGCCATAGCTAACTAGGGTGTGTTTGTGAGTGGCCACGTGGCCTGAACAAAAAGCTAGCTTGTGGATTTCTAGCTGAGGTGTGGTTTATCAGGCCTGATGGCCTGCTGAGCACATGGTAGGCCTTGATTAGCTTTGTGTTGCTAAGCAGACAAAGGGAAGCTGTAGCTAACCCACTAGCTCATAACCATACTGAATCCACTGAAATCTTGATGAGATCAAGATGTATAATAATGAAATTAAAATGTTAGTAAGAATAAGAGAGAGAGAAGCATGAAACACGTGAACCGCTCGTGTAGAAAGCGCGGAGAGCTTCCTGGTCCAGCGGATCACTTGGGTTGTTTCCATGAAGGCAGAGAATGGTATGACGGAGTCGTAGCACTGAGAGCACCGTATCGTATCATCGCCGTGTCCATAGTCCTTGAGGTAGACTTGTTCTGCACAGTTCATGGTGTCCTGTGAAGACTGTGTAAACTTGTGAGTTCCAGTAAGACAGTTGGAGACAGAGGCATTTTGGGCATATAATCACTATGGGCATTTTGGGCATATAATCACTATCTAACTAGATCAAAACCACATCAAAAAAAATATTAAACATTGAACATGAAACATGTAGTGTTCAATTTCTTATGCATAAAAAAACAAGAAAAGAGAAGAAATGAAGGAAGGAAAGAAGTATTAGTGTTTGGGTTGGCAAACCTAATCTTCTAGAAATCTTCTGTGTTTGGTAATCGCAGTGGGTGGTCTGGCCAGAGAGCGTGCGCTACTGCAGCTAAAGCTGTCAGGGACACAGACCATCTTATCTAACTTGGCATAGTGTTATGTATGGGTTGCCTGGGCAGACCCAGTGGATGTCTTTAGTGGGGGTGCATATCTCTAAGTCTTGTGGATTCACAAAAATGAGGATAGCACTGCCAAGACTATATGCCAGGTGTATTTGCGATGAATACACACTAGTAATAATAGCGGATTTTAGTATTTTATCTACCATGTTATACTGAAGGGTTATTACTTCATTGGGTTGGTGAAGTCTGACCGGGAATGTTAGTGTACGCTTATGGTTGAGTGATGCATACAAGCTAGGTGGACAGGATGGGCCTAGCTGTCGTTCACCCCCTTTTGGAGTGAGGACTGTTCAACAAGGTTTGATTCGATTATCATGGAAATCGATATGAAAGCGTTTGATTAGGCCTAGATGTCCTAATGCAATACGCGACGGGGAACGGTTTTGTTTTGTGTGAAGTTGACTAAGTTTATGTCGCAGGGCTTGGTTGGGATTGGGTCGCCTTGTGAGAGCCGTGTGTCTGAGAGATGGTGGTGAAGACTTTAGCGCACATGAGAGGTGCGTTTTGTGTGTTTGCCTTCGCCACCAAGGGGGGGCCCTACATCCTGACCCTCGCCTGCTGTTTCAGAGGGATCGCCTCCCCCTTTCACGAGATATACCCGTGGTTCCTGGCCTAGTCATGCCAGCGAATAGCTTTTTGTAATTTTTCTTGGGCTCTTTTGTTTTATCTGTTGAGGGGTCTGACCTTTCCTGTAACAGTTCTTTAATCTCAGCCAACTGGGCTTTTAAAGAGTCCAGCTCTGAGGGGAACTCACCAGGTTGGTCTGAGTCACTGTGTTGGTCGTCTCTACCCTTATGTTTAGAGCTACGGTCGGAACGCTTCTGCCGTTTCTGGTCAGAGTGGGGATGACGGTTTTGCTGCCAACCGTTTTGTTCCCTACGACCCTTTTCATGTGATGGGCGATTGCCATAGTCACTGTGGACTCGCCCTCAGTCCCTCCTGGCCTTACCTTGTCGATTTTTCCACTCACCCTGGTGATGGCTCGGCAAGGGGCGGTTTGGACCGGGATTTCTCCAGGGGGGTCCCCCTTTTGGAGCTTCACCTCCTTCTAAGGTTAGCGGGGGCCCATTTGCATCCTGGAGCCTAAGGACTCTGGGTTCATCATCATTTCCGTTTGCGGTTTTGACAATGGTCTCCCAGGTCATTTGGGCTAGTTGCCTAGTTTCCCTCATCGAATAGTGAGCTCATCGACATGTCAGTGCGACTTGAGTCCGCACGCTTGGGTGGAGATTATGTAAGAAGAGAGATTTGAAACCTCTATCTTCTTCATAGCCTGATTCATCTGAAGATTGATCAGGGGTACTGTAGCACACTGACCTGGGTGTGCTAGGGTCCTGGGCTCCGGATGAGCGCAGGATGGCTCCATCTTGGCTAAACGACGGAGTCGAGTAGCGAGTAGATGGAGTTTGGCAGGGGGTCTGGTCCTCGACCAGATCATTTACGGTGTCCAGTTCGGACACCTCTTCCCGCTCTGAGCTTTGGCGCATTGTTGGGGGTCTTTCACGCCCCTCGCGCTGCTCTTGGGGGGTCTGCTCCTGGGCAGCCCTCTTAGCAACCATTTCGGCTTTCTCTAGCCGTTCGGAGCAATCATCAAGGGAGGTCTTCAAGAGCTCACGCTCCCTATGTAAATCATTATTATCGGCTGTCAGCTCGGCGTTGCTGGTAGTCAGCCTTTCAACCTCTCTGCGGAGGCGTCTGATTTCTGAATCAGCATCTTGGAAGTATGATAGGAATAGCTTACCTAGTGCCGCTTGGACACTAAAAGTTGTTCTTTTTGGATCTCTCTCATGTTTGTTTGAATTGTCTATGTTGTTTTGGCATTCACTCTCACTCGTGCTCTTAATGTTTGCCTTCCCGGAGGCAGAGCAGTGAATGAGATCTGCGATGACCTCAAGGAGAGACACGTCTTGAGCGTTGTCTTCCATTTTTGAGACACGAGGGGATGCCATTTTACTTAGGCTGGATACTAGATAATTAATCAATGAGTTAATTATTAATTAATTGTTATTAATTAACATTAACTATGTAATTAATTAAGGTTTATTGGTTTGGAAATGCTCTCTCATCCTAAATTAAGAATAGGTTATGAGTATTTGTGATATGGTTATCACGCTACTGTTAACCGTTTTAACACCTGAGAATATCTTAGCAGTTGCTGAATCAACTGATAGTTTTTGTCATTGAACAATATTCCAGAAGTCAACAAACCAATCGCCTCACACGGGGCACCAAATTACTGTAGGTGCAATCAGTTAATTATTGAAATTAAGTGATCAATCTCATTAAATCAGTCTCATTAAATTTGAAGGTTAATAATTAAAATGAATCAATCCCATTGAATCGTTTACTTTGACTCATTTGAATTGAATCATACCATTGAATCAGTCTCATTTGAAGTGAATCATTCAGTGAATCATTTAGTGAATCATACCATTAATCCTGGATAAATTACCAAACAGCTAAATTATGGTATATTTCCAAATTATTACGATCACTTACCATATTACATAACTTATATGCACCTTTTTGAATTCTTTGAGAGATTGGGGACTTCAGAAATATTGGAACACCAACAAGATGAATACACACAGCTTTGATAATAAATGGATTTATTATAACAAAGATAAAAATGGATAATCAATATATACAAATATGATATGGTGTGTGTGTGTGTGTGTGTGTGTGTGTGTGTGTGTGTGTATGGCCTAGCTTGTTGCTAGCTAAAACAAAGGAATGTTATCTAAATAGAACAAAGGATTAGCTCTGTTGCTAATGTGTGCTTGTGTGTGTGTGTGTGTGGGGGAAGGACTTGACCATGTGTTTAGCCTCGTGTAGCTAACTACACATGGTGGAGGCCTAGATTAGCCTTGTGTTGCTAGTGTGTATTTGTGAAAGGCCCTATGGCCTAGCTAAAGTGTGTTTGTTAGGCCTGGTGAGACCTATTGAGCACGTGTTGCTAAAGACAAAGGAATTAGCCATAGCTAACTAGGGTGTGTTTGTGAGTGGCCACGTGGCCTGAACAAAAAGCTAGCTTGTGGATTTCTAGCTGAGGTGTGGTTTATCAGGCCTGATGGCCTGCTGAGCACATGGTAGGCCTTGATTAGCTTTGTGTTGCTAAGCAGACAAAGGGAAGCTGTAGCTAACCCACTAGCTCATAACCATACTGAATCCACTGAAATCTTGATGAGATCAAGATGTATAATAATGAAATTAAAATGTTAGTAAGAATAAGAGAGAGAGAGAAGCATGCACAGCTTGTCTATTAAAACAATTGAGATTAAAACAAAAACAGAAAAATTCAACAGGCTGCGTGTTTAACAGTGTAACAGATAAACCTGGGTTTAAATTCACACTATTTCAATAAAGCTAAATTCCTAAGACTAGCTTAATTATTATGCCCAAATATATTTTACTCAATATCTTGCCTCTAGCAAAGTTCTGAGATGTTGTTCGCCGTTGCAGAGCTTCGCTGTTCATGAAGCACGTGAACCGCTCATGTAGAAAGCACGGAGAGCTTCCTGGTCCAGCGGATCACTTGGGTCGTTTCCGTGAAGGCAGAGGATTCTTGGTCCGAACTTCAGCGTTCGTGAGGAAAAGTCTCGGATCAGAATAATATGCACAGCGCTTTAATCAGGAGGAATCTGGTCGCTCCTAATTATAAATTAAAACTGCATTTGAGCTGCAGTCGTGACGCCACTTCTAATACGAATAAACCGGTTGTAACTCAGGTTGAGTTTAAAGATCGCGCTATTCTGGACTTTTACCTTGGCCAGTGGTTAAGCACAGAACGCGCTGGATGGTGAATCTTGCAAGAAAGAAGTGTTTTCGGGTTTGAGAGCATCTCTTTTGTGCGTCTAGATTCCTTGGAATCCGGACATGAGAGACAAAGAGCGGAGCTTCCGCCTGGACTTATGCGCACATGGCGGACTGACGTAGATGATCCCGCCCACGCGTGACGTAGGTCACGCGGAAGAGGACTGGGAGTTGTAGTTCTTAGACACAGAATGGCGGCATGATACCTACACCTGGAAAATAAACTCTTTGTTAAGGCTGAGAAATGTGAGTTCCATAGTTCTGCCTCCTTTCTGGGTTTCATTATATCCCCCGTACAAATTTAGATGGACCCCCTGAAACTCAAGGCAGTTGCTGATTGACCCACCCCGTCCTCTCGGCAAGAACTCCAGCGGTTTCTTGGGTTTGCGAATTTCTACAGGCGATTCATCAGGAACTTTAGTACGGTGGCTGGGCCCCTCACAGCTCTAACTTCCACCAAGGTCCCTTTCAGATGGGGGGAAGGGGCCGAGAAGGCATTCTCTGAGCTCAAACGAAGGTTCACGTCAGCACCTATACTCACCATTCCAGATCCATCTTGGCAGTTTGTGGTTGAGGTTGATGCTTTGGAGTCAGGGGTCAGGGCCATATCGTCCCAAAGATCGGCTAGTGACAACAAACTTCATTCTTGCTCTTTCTTTTCTTGTTGGCTTTCCCCCTCTGAGAGAAACTATGATGTTGGCAATAGGGAACTGTTGGCCATTAAACTAGCCTTGGAAGAATGGAGGCATTGGTTGGAGGGGTCAGACCTTCCCTTCATTGTATGGACAGATCACAAGAACCTCGAATACCTCAGGACTGCCAAAGCACCTCAATTCTCATCAGGCCTGATGGTCTCTTCTTTTCTCGCTTCAAGTTCACACTTCCCTTCTGCCCAGGCTCTAAGAATGGTAAGCCTGATGCCTTGTCCAGAATATTTTCTGGATTTTGTCACAGGACTCCCTAATTCAGGTGGCAATACTTGTATCCTCACTGTTGTTGACCGTTTTTCTAAAGCTGTTAATTTTATCCCTCTGCCCAAACGTCCCACTGCCAAGGAGACCATCGAATTGCTGATACTCCATGTTTTCCATCTACATGGACTCCCCACAGACATCGTATCATACCATGGACCCCAGTTCTCTGCCCAATTCTGGAAGGCTTTCTGTAAACTCATTGGTGTTTCTCACAGTCTATCTTCAGGTTTTCACCCTCAGACCAGTGGACAGATGGAATGGGGCAACCAGGAGCTGGAAGTGGCTCTCAGGTGCATGGTGTCCAAGGATGCTGCCTCCTGGAGCAAGACCCTTCCTTGGATAGAGTACACTCACAACTCCTTACCCACCTCTGTTACAGGTCTTTCCCCCTTCCAGTGCTCTCTGGGTTACCAGCCACCACTCTTCCCTGTCCAAGAAGTCGTTGCCATGCCCTCTGCCCAGGTGTTTGTGTGCCACTGCAGGAGAATGTGGGCGTTGACCAGGAAAAAGCTCCTATGTTCTGTCAAGATGTTTAAAGAGCAGGCTAAGAAACACTGCTTGGCAGCTCCCATATATCAGGTGGGGCAGCGAGTAATGCTCTCCACTCACCACCTGCCTCTCAAGCCAGTCTCCCGCAAATTGGCTCCCAGGTTCATAGGACCTTTCCCCGTCTCCAAGGTAATTAATCCCTGCTCTGTCAGACTGTCTCTGCCCATAATCATGTGCCATATTCACCCAAATTTCCATGTCTCCCAAGTCAAACCCCTTGTTCCCTGTCCCCACCCTCCAAAGCCCCTCCTCCTCCCAGGTTCATAGATGGTGGTGAGGTCTTCACTGTCAGGAGATAGCTGAAGGTATGATGCCGAGGCAGAGGACTCCAGTACCTGGTTGATTGGGAGGGGTATGGTCCTGAGGAGAGGAGCTGGGTTCCTGCCAGGTTCATCAAGGATCCCACCCTCATCACAGACTTACACCAACAACACCCTGAGGCACTTCCTGAGGCGCCCGTTGAATGGGGTTACTGTCACAGTCCGGTCCAGTCCATCCATGCCTGAGTTTGTGGGACTTCCATGCCAGCTCCAGGCCAGATCCGGGACAGGAATTCAGTCCTGCCTTGCTGAAGGCCATTTTCCTGAAGCGGTACTCCCACACCTGCTACCATTCCTTTCCCATCAGCCAGGGCCTTTTTAAGAGCTACTTAACTACTACTTGGAGTAGTTTGGAGCTACTCCAGTTGCCAGACTGTCTCTTGTAGACTTTCCTCGCCTTGCTACAGCCCTTTGGTATTGTGTCTTCTTAATTCCCCTTGCCTGAATTGTTCCTTGTTTTTTGTCTAGTTTTCTGTCCAGTTTTTGCCCCTGTTTTACTTGCCTATTCTTTTGGATTGTGTTTTTGCTTCCTCTGCCTGGATTTCCCTTGTCCCTGTGTTCTTTGATTTTTGTGAAGATTTTTCTGTCCTGTTTTTGTCCCTGACCGTGCCTACCTGCTCCTCTGTGTTTTGACCTCCTGGCCTGTTCTTTGACCACTGATTTTTGCCTGAGCCCTACTGTACCTCTGTCCTCTACTTCATTAAAGAAGTTTTTTTCTCTGTACACTGCCTGTTTTGAGTCTGCTCTTGGGTCCTCACTTCACCTCAGCTCGCCATTTCTGACACCTTATATGGGATTTTGTGTTCAAAAGTTGGTTTATACTGCCAATGATGCTCTTCCGATTGTTTTGTTTCATTTCTCATAGTGACTGAACAGCCTGCTGTAGTCCTGAGGCTTAATAACTGAATATAACCACATTTAGCAGTTTAACAACCTCAACCAAACCCTCTGTCTTTTTATTTTTCTCATCCTTTTTTTGAGGTTTTTTATTATTGTGAAGAATTTTTTTTTCTTCCCATTTTTTTTTCTCACCCAAATGTCAAACATAGACAGGGAGGGGGCAGGGTTGTGCAGGTTATAGTCTGTTTCACATGATTGCATTTCTGAAAAATCACACGAATTAATAAATCACATACTTTTGTTTTATTGCATTTTGGAAAATATACCAACTTTTCTGGAAACAGGGTTGTATGTGTGTGTCCCTATCTACAGTGCCTTGCAAAAGTATTCAAGGCTGTTGAGAGCTGGGGGAAGTTGTCAGAAAAAAACTCTGCCTCCTGCTATTTTCTTCATTATTCTAGACTGTAAAACATTTACTGTACATCTTATAGTAATTTACTGGCAACTTGAGATGCCAATAAAATACTGTAAAATGTGCAGTAAATAACTGCAAAACATATTTACATTAAGTTCTATAATATTATACATAATATAAAATAACACATAACCTTGTGCCTGGCGACTTGTCCAGGGTGTACCCTGCCTTTCACCCATAGTCAGCTGGGATAGGCTCCAGCTTGCCTGCGACCCTGTAGAACAGGATAAAGCGGCTAGAGATAATGAGATAAGATGAGATGACATAACCTTGTGCAGTTGCTTATTTGGTTCATGCAGGATACAAGTAAGCTGAAGGCTCAAGGACTCAATCAAGACAGTTTTGTGGTGCTGGGATTTGAATACACAGAATTCTTATCTGTGACTCGAAACCTTATGAAGGAAGGAAAAGTCATTATTAGTCACATGTATACTCAAATACAGTGAAATTCCATCTCTGCATTTAACTCATCTGAAGCAGTGAACATATGCAAAAATGAAGTTGGTATGTATATCAAAGACATTTATCCAGAATATGTTAAAATATTTACAGACGCATCTAAAACATTTGACAATAGAGCAGGAATAGCATTTATCATTCCAGAAGTAAATGTCATGTTAAATAAATGGGTTAGTGATAATTTAGCGGTATATACAGGGGAACTGTTAGCTATTCTTCTTGCTTTAAGCTGGGTCGAGGAAGTAAAACCAGTCAAAGTTTTGATAGCTTCTGATTCCAGTAGTGCACTAAAAAGTATTAAATACTGTAAACGTTCCCTGCGTGTGGGTGGAGCACAGAGGACGGCAGGATAGAGATCAGGGTAAACAGAAGGCTTTATTGCCGTACTTTTCAGTCTGACAAACACTCAGAGAGACAGACACACACTGTAGTCTCCTCTGGGGAAGCTCCCCTCCGCTCTCACTCTCCCTCCTTAAATAGGGCGCGGTCACTCGGAAGACACACACAAACACAGGTTAATTGCCGTCAGGTGTAGTGATTCTGCCACTTACCTTCCCTGACTCCGCCCTCCTGTCACAGACCGGCGCTTGACCATGCCCCCGCTGCCACATACCCCCACCGCCGACTCAGGCCGGGCGGCCGTCTGGCCTGCAGCCGACTCCCCCCCCCCTTGACGGGAGAGGAAGTCCGCCACGACCATCTGCGCCCCCGGCCTGTGGACCACCTTGAAATTGAAGGGTTGGAGTGCCAGATACCAATGGGTGATCCGCGCGTTGGCATCCTTCATGCAGTGGAGCCACTGGAGGGGCCCGTGGTCCGACCAGAGGGTGAAAGGGAGCCCCAGCAGGTAGTAATGGAGGGCGAGGATCGCCCACTTGATTGCTAGACACTCTTTTTCAATTGTGCTGTAGCGCCCCTCACGCACTGACAGCTTCCTGCTAATGTACAGGACGGGGCGGTCCTCTCCCTGCACCTCCTGGGACAAAACCGCCCCCAGCCCTCTGTCCGACACGTCGGTCTGCAACACAAAAGGGAGAGAAAAGTCAGGGGAGTGTAATAGTGGCCCCCCACACAGTGCAGCCTTTACCTCAGCGAAAGCCCACTGGCATTGCTCCGTCCACTGGACCGGATCTGGTGCCCCCTTTTTAGTAAGATCAGTCAGCGGGCTGGTGACGTCCGAATAATTAGGTATAAACCTACGATAGTAGCCAGCCAGCCCCAGGAACTGTCTCACCCCCTTTTTGGTCTTGGGCCTCGGGCAGGCCGCAATTGCTGCTGTCTTGTTAATTTGGGGATGCACCTGTCCGTTGCCCAAGTGGAAGCCCAGATACCGTACTTCCACCCGCCCAATTGCACACTTCTTCGGGTTGGCTGTGAGACCCGCTCGCCTCAGCGACTTAAGGACGGCCCTCAGGTGTTGTAAGTGCCGCTGCCAGTCATTACTATAAACGATGATATCATCGCGGTATGCGGCCGCATAGGTGGCGTAGGGGCGGAGGACCCTGTCCATCAGCCGCTGAAACGTAGCGGGCGCCCCAAACAGCCCAACAGGAAGTGTGACGAATTGGTGCAAGCCGAACGGTGTGGAAAAGGCCGTTTTCTCCCGGGATAATGGAGTCAAGGGGATCTGCCAATATCCCTTCGTCAAATCCAGTGTCGAATAAAAGCGAGCCGTGCCTAGTCGATCGAGCAACTCATCAACCCGAGGCATTGGGTAAGCGTCGAATTTAGACACCGCGTTGACTTTTCTATAGTCCACACAGAACCGGACCGACCCGTCGGCCTTGGGGACCAAGACCACCGGGCTGCTCCAGTCACTGTGGGACTCCTCGACGATGCCCATTTCGAGCATGGTCTGAAGTTCTTCCCGAACCACCTTTTTTTTGTGTTCAGGTAGCCTGTAAGGGCGGCTACGCACTGCCACCCCCGGGGGCATCTCTATGTGGTGCTCTATGAGGTTAGTGCGGCCGGGCAGGGGCGAGAACACATCCGAAAACTCGGCCTGCAACTGGGTGACCTCTGTGAGTTGGGTCGGGGAGAGGTGGTCTCCACAGGGGACCGGAGAGGTACGTGTTGCCAATGTTCCTTTTTGAACCTCCGGCCCCAGCTCCGCCTTCTCCGGAACCACCGACACCAACGCCACGGGGACCTCCTTGTTCCAGAGTTTAAGCAGATTGAGGTGGTAAATCTGTAGCGCCCCACCCCTGTCCGTTCGCCTCACCTCATAGTCGACGTCCCCGACTCGCCGTGTGACCTCAAAGGGTCCTTGCCACTTGGTGATCAATTTGGAGCTCGACGTGGGCAACAGTACGAGTACCTTATCTCCCGGAGTGAATTCTCTAAGGCGCATACCCTTGTTGTACAGGCGGGCCTGCCGTTCCTGGGCCTGCCGCAAATTCTCCTGAGTTAGGTGGGTGAGCGTGTGGAGTTTTGCGCGCAGGTCCATAACGTATTGAATTTCGTTTTTGCTTTGTGAAGGTCCCTCCTCCCAATTTTCCCGCAGCACATCCAGGATGCCGCGCGGCTTACGCCCATATAATAATTCGAACGGGGAGAACCCCATGGAGGCTTGGGGAACCTCTCGCACTGAGAACAACAAGGGTTCGAGCCACTTATCCTAATTACGTGCGTCCTCACTTACGAATTTTTTGATAATATTTTTGAGGGTGTGGTTGAACCGTTCCACTAGACCGTCCATTTGTGGGTGGTACACACTGGTGCGGATCAGCTTAATCCCCAATAACCCATACAGTTCGCGTAGTGTTCGTGACATAAATGTAGTGCCTTGATCAGTCAGAATCTCTTTCGGGATTCCAACTCGGGAGATGACGCGGAAGAGCGCCTCTGCAATACTGCGTGCTGAGATATTGCACAGAGGCACTGCTTCCGGGTATCGCGTTGCATAGTCCACCAGAACTAATATAAAGCGGTACCCTCATGCTGACCGATCTAATGGCCCGACGAGATCCATCCCAATTCTCTCAAACAGGGTCTCAATTAACGGAAGGGGGCGTAAAGGCGCTTTTGGAATGGCCGCTGGATTTACTAACTGGCATTCGCGGCATGCCGTACACCACCTACGAACATCGCCGCGAATCCCCGGCCAATAGAATCGGGCCATTATTCGGGCTAGTGTCTTATCCTGCCCTAAGTGTCCAGCCATGGGATTAAAGTGAGCCGCCTGGAATACCAATTCCCGGTGGCTCTTCGGAATTAAAAGCTGTGTGACTCGCTCTTTCGTCTGAGTGCCCTGCGTCACTCGGTATAATCTATCCTTCATAACTGCGAAGTAGGGGAAGGACGGAGTGGCGCTCGGCTGGAGCATTTGATCATCGATTACTCTCACTTGGTCAAACGCATGTCGCAGAGTCTCGTCTCGCGATTGTTCTAATCGGAAATCTGCGAGGGATTCCCCAATAGAGAGAGGAGGAGCCAGCGGCTCCTCACTCTGATGCGGAGATGACGTAGATGGCTCTGTGACAGCTGCTCCCGCCAAAGCGACACCGGGACCTCCCCCTGTCAAATGGCAGGACCCACTCTTTACTAGGCGTGTCATTAAACCCCGAAATTCCAGCCAATCAGTCCCCAAAATCAAAGAGTGGGTAAGGCGAGGATTAACCGCCGCCTTCACTATACATTTTTCCCCTCTGAAAATAATGTGGACCGACACCAAAGGGTAGCGGTGAACATCCCCGTGCACACACAACACCTTCACCCCCTGTGCTCCCCCCAATGCCTCGTTCTGCACCAGGCTTTGGTGAATTGAGGTCTGGTTACAACCAGAATCCACCAACGCCTGACATGAATCCCCTTGGATACTCACCGGTATGCGATACGCTCCGGCCCGATCGAGGGCGGCCTCTGGCGCGTCGGGGATCCGAACCACCGCGCCCACTTCCATTGCCGTGCACTGTTGTTGAAGGTGGCCCGGCTCCCCGCAGCGCCAGCAAACCGGCCCGGGCTTTCCCTCTGCACCGGTGTTCTGGGGCTCACTCACCTGAGGGGGGGAGAGACAGACGCAGAAGGGAGAAACGGGAGGGCACCGCGGGTGCGGCGGGCCGGCTGGGGTGGAGCCGGCCCCCGTCTCCGCGGTGGGGGAATGGGGTGAGGACGGGACACAGAAGGAGGGGGAGAGAGAAGGGTCGACGTCATCTGCTGTCCTGCTGCCGGAACAGCCGCCAAATGATCCTCCGCCAGCTCGACTGCCTGATCCAGCGATGCCGGGCGGTGGCACTGGGCACTGGACCCACTCCGCGGTTCCTGCTGGTAAGCGGGCGATGAACTGTTCCAGCACCACCTGGTCGATGATCCCCTCGGCGTCGCGCTCGTTGGCCCTCAACCACTGCCAGCAGGCGTCCCGGAGCTGCTGGCCGAACGCGAACGGCCGGCCGACTTCCTCCAATCGCAGAGCGCGGAAGCGCTGGCGTTGTTGCTCAGGTGTGTGCCCCACGCGCTAGAGGACGGCCCGGCGAAGGTCCGCGTAGGCCAGCCGGCGGTCGGCGGGGAGCTGTAGCGCGGCCAGCTGTGCCTCTCCCGTTAGGAGGGGGAGAAGGCGCGCCGTGCGCTGCTCCATCGGCCACCCCGAGGCTTCTGCGACCTGTTCGAACAGCGTGATGAACGCCTCGGGGGCATCCTGCGGGCCAATCTTGGTGACAGTGAGGGGAGACGGGCCCACGGCCGGAGCGCTGGTGGACCCTGCCGACGCGAGGAGGTGCCGGAACGCCTCGCTGTCTTCCTGCTGGGCCAGCACCAGGGCTTCGAAGCGCCGCTCCTGTTCCTTCTGGAGTGCGATGAGCGCCTGGTGCTGGCTTTGCTGAGCTGTGGCGAGGGCGTGGACCAGGTCGGCGAACGGGGAGGATTCCATGGGGCTGCTTGGTCGGTGCTCCACTTTTCCCGGGTTTCGGAACCACTGTAAACGTTCCCTGCGTGTGGGTGGAGCACAGAGGACAGCAGGACAGAGATCAGGGTAAACAGAAGGCTTTATTGCCGTACTTTTCAGTCTGACAAATAAACACTCAGAGAGACAGACACACACTGTAGTCTCCTCTGGGGAAGCTCCCCTCTGCTCTCACTCTCCCTCCTTAAATAGGGCGCGGTCACTGGGAAGACACACACAAACACAGGTTAATTGCCGTCAGATGTAGTGATTCTGCCACTTACCTTCCCTGACTCCGCCCTCCTGTCACAGACCGGCGCTTGACCACGCCCCCGCTGCCACAAATACATGCAGTCAAATACAAGACAAGACAAAGTACTAGATATAACTCTAACAATATTCAGAATTAAAAGAGCAGGGGTGGAAGTAAAATCCATGTAGACTAGTGGCAAAATCTGAAAAGAGGCCTAGAAATCACTTTAGGGAGGATGGAATGTTAGCTTGTGGCACCTATGTTAGGTGGTTAATATGACCCTTAATGGACACATTTTTGGTGGATGCCCCTTGAATTAGGCTTTTAATAATTTTGTATGTGGAAAAACATAATTACCACCCCAAGTAATTTTTTGGTCAATTTGATCAATGAAAAAATTGGGGGGTACCCATAATTTTACTTCTCCCATTTCAAAAGTAGAAAAGGCACATGTTAATTAGTCATACAATATTAAAGCTTATAAAACTAGCTTTCTTTTGGTATATAACACTTTTCATTCGCTTATGTCCTTATGGAGATACATGTATTTGTATCGTTAAACATAATTCGAAAAAATGTAACACAAACCAATTTGACAATGTTAAATGTATTATCATGATTATATGGGAAAAAGTTTTTCCTCTGAGGTCTTGTTTAGCATTTGTCACAATATCCTGCCAAAGAAAAGCACATATTCAGAAATTGTGCTATTTTGTATTTATCCTTACCCTAAGCTTATCCTAAGTGAAAATTGACTTCATTAAGAGTCAGTGGTATCCATGGTTCATGAAGCAACTGTCATCTATGTTTACTCCAGACAAAGCAAGATTAATCATAATTTTACAATCTGCAGGGTACCTGGTGAAAGAGAGATGTTACAATACTTAACTAAATTAAGAATGACTTGTTTTGGTTTCCGTTCAATCATTCCAGTCTGTTACCATGAATAACAAGATACATATCATAAAATAGAGAAGTATTGTTTATAAGTTTCATATATAGTGGGTGTATATACATAATAAATACGTTTATCACTTTAGAAATCATAAAAGATTTTGTGTGGTCGCCTTAATTTTCCATTGACAAAATCTGTTGAACTGATGCTGGTGGACTGTCGCAGTATAGCTTATTATGCAATCCATCTTATTCAAGTTTACAAGGCATTTTCGTATTCTGGGAGCATTGAGGTTCCATTTGACATGCTTAAATATGTGGTATTGGTGCATTGGGTGTAGTGAAGATATTTAGAAATAAAAGCAGAAATACATGTAGTTTGATTGAAATTGGTTAGTTTCATTTTTTCAACACAATGTTTGATGAATCTCATACCTCCTTCTGAAACATGTATATCTGAGTGTTATATTTAAAAAAAGCTCTTTTTATCAGCTTTCATACAATATGAGTCGTGAACATATGCCATTTTTTATTTCTGACATGGGAGAAGATGCATTAGGAGTAACCCTTATTTTTCAGCCAACAAAACTGGCCGAAAATTGAGTGGGGTGGTGGCCATTAAGTTTTTGCTGTAAAACAATTTTTAGAAAGCCTACTTTAGGTGGCATTCACACTAAATGAGTTCAGTAGGGGCCATATTAACCCCCTGACATGGATGCCACAAGCTAACATTCCGTCCTCCCTTAAGTGAAATTTGGAAATTTGGCCACCAGTCTAATGTGGATTCCTGCACATATTGGTATGGAGGGAAATGAACCAGAAGACAGATATGCAAAAGGAGCAACAAGAAAAAGAGAAATAAATATGGATGTAAAATATAGTAAGGCTGAGGTTAAAAGTATAATCAAGACAGAAATAAGAAAGAAATGGCAGGAAGAGTGGGATAGAGGAAATAAGGGTCGATATTATTACAACATTCAAAAGAACGTGGGAGAAATAAGAGGAAGCAATAGAAATAAAAAGGAGGAAGACATTATATCAAGGATGAGGTTTGGTCACACTGGTCTGAACAGTCCATTAAACATAATGGATAAGCATGTTAATGGAAGATGTGAACATTGTGGACTACAGGAAACGGTGGAGCATGTGATGTTGGATTGTCCTAGATATCAACAAGAGAGACAGACACTTAAAAGGACACGTCAAAGGAATCACATGACCGGCCTTGACCCTTACCGGACCTGGCGCCGTGGGGGGGCCAAAGGGGGCGTCGCCCCCTCGGGGCTACAGCCCTGCCCCCTCAACGGAGACTCAGATCATTTAATTGTTTTCTTATGAAAATATAATGTATTATAGACGTATTAATAATTTGCATTTTCAAATACAAAATATTAAGTGGTTGCGCATTGCACAAAAATACATTTCACATAAATCACTACTAAAACTGGCACGGTAGAACAAATCTGATTGGTTGTTATGACACAAGTGCACTGTCTCTGCAATATCCTGTAATATGCAGTCAAGTTTACGGGAGTAGTCTTTCCCCCACCAAATTAAACGAATTCAATCACAATATTGTGAATCCATTTTCTTTCTTTGTAGGCTAAGTTTATCTCCGTTTATGTTGGTGTATGTGTTCATATATGGTCCGCTTTGTGCGCAAATAGCGTAAGAATATGTGTCGTTGACGTCACCCCCCATGTAGCGGGGGTGAAAATTCATCACTTCAGAGTGTTTTGTCCCCTACACGCCTAAACTGGGATCGCGGATTAAGTGGTTAGCGTTGACTCGGTGCGAGTCAGGAAGGCTATTACTGGTGCAGCCGTGGGGTCTGTTGATTTTTTTAAATTATGATTTTGGCCGGCGGCACGGTGGTGTAGTGGTTAGCGCTGTCACCTCACAGCAAGAAGGTCAGGGTTTGAGTCCCGTGGCCGGCGAGGGCCTTTCTGTGCAGAGTTTGCATGTTGTCCGCGTGGGTTTCCTCCGGGTGCTCTGGTTTCCCCCACAGTCCAAAGACATGCAGGTTAGGTTAACTGGTGACTCTAAATTGACCGTAGGTGTGAATGTGAGTGTGAATGGTTGTCTGTGTCTATGTGTCAGCCCTGTGATGACCTGGCGACTTGTCCAGGGTGTACCCCGCCTTTCGCCCGTAGTCAGCTGGGATAGGCTCCAGCTTGCCTGTGACCCTGTAGAACAGGATAAAGCAGTTATCCTGTTAGCAGTTACTTCTGAGAGCCGCTGCCACTCCAAGATGCTCTTTTTATACCCAGTCATGTTAATGACCTATTGCCAATTGACCTAATGAGTTGCAATTTGGTCCTCAAGCTGTTCCTTTTTTGTACCTTTAACTTTTCCAGCCTCTTATTGCCCCTGTCTCAACTTTTTTGAGATGTGTTGCTGTCATGAAATTTCAAAATGTCTCACTTTCGACATTTGATATGTTGTCTATGTTCTATTCTGAATACAATATCAGTTTTTGAGATTTGTAAATTATTGCATTCCGTTTTTATTTACAATTTGTACTTTGTCCCAACTTTTTTGGAATCGGGGTTGTAAATAAACACTCTTTCTGCAATTGCATCTGCTTCTTTTATATGACACAGAAAAGAGTGACTTATTTCCTTTACTCTGTAAATATGTAAGTGAATTAACCATAAATTAGACACTTGGTGTTCTACATAAGAGTGAGTGTTTAGTGTGACAAGTTGGTCCGTTTCAGTATGACGAACTTTTCAGTATTACAAACTATTTAGACGTCCCCCAAGGAGTTTGTTCTAGTGCGGTTGCAGTGTAATAATTACAGCAGCCCACAACCTTGCTTCATATCACTGTGTTTTTCTTATGACTGCTGGTGGTGCTCTTGCATTCAGTTTAAAAAAAATAAAAATAATTTAAAAAAACCTCCTCCTCTTTAACTTTTGTTCACTGCAAATAAGACATTAATGCCAAAAATGAAACCTTTGATTGATTCTTTTATTCTTTGAAAGAGGGGGCATTGATATGAACAGCCCCCAGTTATTTAAAACTTTAACCTGTACAGATATATCAATCTAAATCCACCTGAACAGGTAACAGAATTGACCAACATATGAAAAGACATCAGATACATGAGGAAAAAAAATCTTTGTTCATTTGAATAATTATATTTTAAAAGCAGTAAACACATATATGGTTTTGCATCAGTAAGAAAAGTCAAACTCAAAGCTGTTTAAACTGGCAGTCTGTTCTTTGCCATCAAAAGAAGTGATTTCTCAAATTTCCAGAAATGTTCAACTAATAATATTTAGCCCCCAAGCCATGGATTGCTGCTGCTTCTTATCCAATAATCCTGACCACTTCTACTCCTCGGACCTGCCTCATCCACCTGATGCCCTACGGCTGGCTGGAGTCTCATCATATTGCTCCTGTGGAGGACGGCCCTATATGGACAGTCGAAAGTCACACTTGGAAGACGCTCTGGACCCTTACAGTAATACATTTATGGCTGAGGACTACAGTTGATTTGCTAACTTTAGGACTGCAGTTGTCATGAACAGTTTTGCACTCAAGTTTCCATCAATGAACAGTTTATAACTTGAACAAAACAGACTTCATGTGAAAATTATTATGAATTTCCTGGTTTCACAGTTATACTTTGTGACTATATAGGATACTGTTATAGAAGCAAGTTATTTATAATCACGTTGTCTGTTATCACCCAAATGAGGATGGGTTCCCTTTTGAGTCTAGTTCCTCTCCAGGTTTCTTCCTCATGTCGTCTGAGGGAGTTTTTCCTTGCCACAGTCACCAAAGGGTTGCTCATTGGGGATAAACTAGGGAATAAGTTTAGGTCATGTTTAAGTCTTTAATTTTCTGTAAAGCTGCTTTGCGACAATGTCTAATGTTAAAAGCGCAATAAAAATATATTTGAAATGGAATAATAATCCTCATCTCATTATCTCTAGCCGCTTTATCCTGTTCTACAGGGTCGCAGGCAAGGTGGAGCCTATCCCAGCTGACTACGGGCGAAAGGCGGGGTACACCCTGGACAAGTCGCCAGGTCATCACAGGGCTGACACATAGACACAGACAAGCATTCACACTCACATTCACACCTACGGTCAATTTAGAGTCACCAGTTAACCTAACCTACATGTCTTTGGACTGTGGGGGAAACCGGAGCACCCAGAGGAAACCCACGTGGAGAACATGCAAACTGCGCACAGAAAGGCCCTCGCCGGCCACGGGGCTTGAACCTGGACCTTCTTGCTGTGAGGCGACAGCGCTAACCACTACACCACTGTGCCACCCGAAATAATAATCCTAATCTCTCTAAAGTGATTACTTATGTATATAAATGTCTCATCTCATTATCTCTAGCCGCTTTATCCTTCTACAGGGTCGCAGGCAAGCTGGAGCCTATCCCAGCTGACTACAGGCAAAAGGCAGGGTACACCCTGGACAAGTCGCCAGGTCATCACAGGGCTGACACATAGACACAGACAACCATTCACACCTACGGTTAATTTAGAGTCACCAGTTAACCTAAGCTGCATGTCTTTGGACTGTGGGGGAAACCGGAGCACCCGGAGGAAACACACGCGGACACGGGGAGAACATGCAAACTGCGCACAGAAAGGCCCTCGCCGGCCACGGGGCTTGAACCTGGACCTTCTTGCTGTGAGGCGACAGCGCTAACCACTACACCACTGTGCCACCCGAAATAATAATCCTAATCTCTCTAAAGTGATTACTTGTGTATATAAATGTGAGAAGAGTCAAATAACAGTGTTACACCAGTGGACACATCCATGTTTCCATAGGTTTAATTCATTTTTTTTTACACTGTTCTTCAATTACAATTAAACTGTTTAAAAAAAAGCCTTATAACTATGACAACAGGTTCAAAACAATGTCAAATAAAACCAAAATACTTGTAAATAAGTTATTCTTACTGGCTAATTCAATTGAAAGGTAACATCGTTGACACTGTTCTTCTCATTTTGGCCTTCAGCGTTCAGCTTGGCCTTCAGCGTTCAGCATAAAACAACCACATTATCATCCATGTGTTGCATTTGTCTTTGGCTTATTTCTATAAGATTATTCTTGCATTGCATTATGTACATTTGAACACGTGAAGCAAACATATCAAAAATAATTACATAACACAGTTGACAGTTAATTATTATTAATTAGACAGACAATTGTATGAAATATTAAAGAAAAGGAGGGGGAAACGCACCAGGATACATTAAAAATGTCTGCCATTTGTCCCCTCACCAGCCTCTCTTTCTCTTTCTTGCAGTTAAAATCCGAACTCTTCTGTCCTGAAGATGTTAGTACAGTTACAGCTTTACTTATGACGATTACAAGTCCCTGTGAATGAGTTGAAACAGTAAAGCTTTAGAACAAGCACATTAATATATACATGTGATTTGTGGCTGCGCTACTGTCTGAGCTGCTCGTCTCGTTATCTCTAGCTGTTTTATCCTGTTCTACAGGGTCGCAGGCAAGCTGGAGCCTATCCCAGCTGACTACGGGCGAAAGGCGGGGTACATCCTGGACAAGTCACCAGGTCATCACAGGGCTGACACATAGACACAGACAACCATTCACACCTACGGTTAATTTAGAGTCACCAGTTAACTTAAGCTGCATGTCTTTGGACTGTGGGGGAAACCGGAGCACCCGGAGGAAACCCACGCGGACACGGGGAGAACATGCAAACTCCGCACAGAAAGGCCCTTGCCGGCCATGGGGCTCGAACCTGGACCTTCTTGCTGTGAGGCGACAGCGCTAACCACTACACCACCGTGCCGCCCTGTCTGAGCTGCTGTTATAGAAATTTAATCAACAGTTTCTGACCAATTAGAATCCAGCAGTTATGTGGTATACGTTACATAATACACTGCCCAATTTTGCCTGTATAAAAAGACAGTCACATGTCATGTTTACAGTGGCAGGATTTTTTTTAATGCTTTAGCACAAAATGAAAAGTCCTTATAAATTAGGTGGCACAAAAAGCATTCATAATCTCATACAGATGAATAAATGTATTTTTAAAAATTTCATAGCACATATTACTTTTGACTAACAGTTATTAGTTTCTCATGTCACCTGATGTTCGATGATTCTACGTGATCTTGACGTGAATAATTTTTTACAAATGATATGCAATGGGGGCGGCACGGTGGTGTAGTGGTTAGCGCTGTCGCCTCACAGCAAGAAGGTCCTGGGTTCGAGCCCCGTGGCCGGCGAGGGCCTTTCTGTGCGGAGTTTGCATGTTCTCCCCGTGTCCGCGTGGGTTTCCTCCGGGTGCTCCGGTTTCCCCCACAGTCCAAAGACATGCAGGTTAGGTTAACTGGTGACTCTAAATTGACCGTAGGTGTGAATGTGAGTGTGAATGGTTGTCTGTGTCTATGTGTTAGCCCTGTGATGACCTGGCGACTTGTCCAGGGTGTACCCCGCCTTTCGCCCGTAGTCAGCTGGGATAGGCTCCAGCTTGCCTGCGACCCTGTAGAAGGATAAAGCGGCTAGAGATAATGAGATGAGATGAGATATGCAATGGGGCGGCACGGTGGTGTAGTGGTTAGCGCTGTCGCCTCACAGCAAGAAGGTCCTGGGTTCGAGCCCCGGGGCCGGCAAGGGCCTTTCTGTGTGGAGTTTGCATGTTCTCCCCGTGTCCGCGTGGGTTTCCTCCGGGTGCTCCGGTTTCCCCCACAGTCCAAAGACATGCAGGTTAGGTTAACTGGTGACTCTAAATTGACCGTAGGTGTGAATGTGAGTGTGAATGGTTGTCTATGTCTATGTGTCAGCCCTGTGATGACCTGGCGACTTGTCCAGGGTGTACCCCGCCTTTCGCCCGTAGTCAGCTGGGATAGGCTCCAGCTTGCCTGCGACCCTGTAGAAGGATAAAGCGGCTAGAGATAATGAGATGAGATGAGATATGCAATGGATCTAATGTATATGTCATGCATAGGGCCTAATATATATGTAATAATCAGTATAATTATGAGTAAGTGTCTGATTTTCTAATCAAAATGATTTGTGGAATGTTCTACAGGTGCCAAAAAGTTGCAGCATGTTAATAGTAAGACGTGATGTATCAGACGAGTGTGTAAGTGGGAGTATAAAGTGAGCTTGGAGCAGTGAAAGTGACAGTCAATGCCAAATGCTTCAGCACTGATCTCTGTTACAATGAAACACTGATGGGTAAAACAAAGCACTTTTAAAAGTTTGCTTTTAATGCAATTTTCAAAGCACTCATTTTATTTTTAATTAGACAGATTTAATCTCTTTTATAACCCTGCGATAACCTGGCGAGTTGTCCAGGGTGTACCCCGCCTCTCGCCCATAGTCAGCTGGGATAGGCTCCAGCTTGCCTGCGACCCTGTAGAACAGGATAAGCAGCTACAGATAATGGATGGATGGATGGGTAGGTAATGTCTTTTATTTCACATTCAAAACTTTCTTATTTAATCTTTGTCAGTTATTCTTTTTTGTCTGCCACATAATTCATATGTTTAAATTTTGTAATCTGATTAAAGTAGATTAGAGTTTATCTCCAAATTATCTATACTGGACTCATCTTCTCTGATGAGTCCAATTTTCAGCTTTTCCCATCACCTCGTCATCTAATGGTTAGACGGAACCCTGGTGTCTCTCTAGAAATGGGGAGGGGGGGGGCTTACTTTGTCCTGAGTATGACTTTAAACTGCAACCTGTGGTGAGTCTCATGTCCAGGAGGCCTTGAGTATTGGGGAAAGTGGAGTTACCCCTTAATAACCATTACTCCCAGGTCTGCTCTGACCCCAAGTGGTAGCATATATCTGGGTTCCAGCTATGGGTTAAATAGTACATCACCAATAAGATGCTGGCAGCAGGGCGCTTTTCAGTGCAATGAGGCAGATGAACCCAACAGGGTCAATGGTACACCACCAGATGGCATGCGGAAGAGCCACTCAAATGGCCAGTGGATGGCATCACTCGGCAAGTCAGTTGTCACTGCAGGGCAACTTCCATACCTTCAGGTCTGTGGCACTTTTGTGCACCACTTGGCATCAGGTCTGGAGGTCCAGAGAGACAACACAATAGGGGCATGATATCGTTTGTCTTACCTTACTGTGCAAGGCGCTTCGTTAGGAGAGAAGAAGAGTATGCAAGAGCTCATGAGGCCAGACATTCTGTGGCAGCTCGGCCGGACCGTTCGTGCTACTGCTGTAGACAACTCTGTCGCTCTGGTGTGGGCCTCGCGACCCATCTGCATTTCTGTGCATCCCAGTGAAACAGTCGTCATCGCCAGTGATGGACAGCCGATGACGATGAGACGGAGGGCCATGTTTGAAGGCCGCTGTGAACTTGGAGCAGGTGCAGATGTGACAGAACCCCCCCCCCCCCCCCACCACCACCACCACCACCACCACCACCACCACATGCAGAGCTCACTCTGGGAGCAATACTTTTCCTTGGGCAGCCCCAGAGATGAAGACCTGGTTTATCACGATGCTTTGTGTGGTAGTCGTGACCGAGAAGTGAGTCTAAGATGTTCCTGGCCCAGACCCAACTGTGTTCCTTGGGGCCGTAGCCTTCCTACACTATCAAGTATTCCAGGTTGCCTCCTCTTTGGTGAGAGTTGAGGATAATGTGAACCAAGTATGCAGGTTGCCCGTCGAGGGTGAGAGGTGCAGGGGGTGAAGTGGAGGAGGGATTGGTGGCTAAGGGACCACGGATAGCAGGTTTCAGGCATGAGATGTGAAAAGTCAGTGAGAGGTGACTATAGAGCTGAAGCGGCTGATGAATCTCTGGGAGAAGTTGATGAAGCCCAGGAAGCATTGGAGCTCCTTTACAGATGTAGGAGTAGGCCATGTGGTGACTGCAGCTATTTTTTCCCCCTGATTACTGATTTCCTGAATCCATGATTACTCCTTCCACACTGATAATATAACCCAGGACCGAGACTTGGGCAACATGAAATTCACATTTCTCAGATTTTACATACATAGATTGTCCTCGTGCTAACTGAGTTATAAATTACACTTTTGTTTGTAATTCAGTTATGAAATAATAAAAAAGACTTTAGGAAGCAAAACCAACATCAATTAGTTACAAGTTAGAATTGTAATATTTTTTAACTCATCTCATCTCATCTCATGGGCGGCACAGTGGTGTAGTGGTTAGCGCTGTCGCCTCACAGCAAGAAGGTCCTGGGTTCGAGCCCCGGGGCCGGCGAGGGCCTTTCTGTGTGGAGTTTGCATGTTCTCCCCGTGTCCGCGTGGGTTTCCTCCGGGTGCTCCGGTTTCCCCCACAGTCCAAAGACATGCAGGTTAGGTTAACTGGTGACTCTAAATTGACCATAGGTGTGAGTGTGAATGGTTGTCTGTGTCTATGTGTCAGCCCTGTGATGACCTGGTGACTTGTCCAGGGTGTACCCTGCCTTTCGCCCGTAGTCAGCTGGGATAGGCTCCAGCTTGCCTGCGACCCTGTAGAACAGGGGTGTCAAACCTGATCCATAAAGGGCCTTGTGGCTGCAGGTTTTCATTCCAGCCATGCAGCAGCACACCTGACTTGGCTCATTCAATCAACTGAACTGTCTTCACACAGTCAAATACTTGCAGCCACACCCACCCTTGATTAAAGGGTGGGTGTGTCAGTTGATTGAATAAGCCAAATCAAGGTGTTGCTGCATGGCTGGAATGAAAACCTGCAACCACACGGCCCTTTATGGATCAGGTTTGACACCCCTGCTGTAGAAGTATAAAGCGGCTAGAGATAATGAGATGAGATCTCATCTCATCTCATTATCTCTAGCCGCTTTATCCTGTTCTACAGGGTCGCAGGCAAGCTGGAGCCTATCCCAGCTGACTACGGGCGAAAGGCAGGGTACACCCTGAACAAGTCGCCAGGTCATCACAGGGCCAATTTATTTTGTTTCTTTATTTTTTTCTTTTTACTGCTGACTCGAAGAGCCTTGCACAAAAAAATTCCATGTACCCGCATTGTCAGTGCATGTACAAATGGCAAATACATTTCTGAATCTGAATCTCAATCTAAAAATTATGCAATATCCTTTAGGCTTGAAGTCAAGATACATCTCTCACTACATGCATTCTTTTTATAGATAAATTTATGCTTATTTTGATCATAATTCTGGAGTGACCCCCTTGTGCAGCAATAACTGCAACTAAACGTTTCCGGTAACTGTTGATCAGTCCTGCACACTGGCTTGGAGGAATTTTAGCCCATTCCTCTGTACAGAACAGCTTCAACTCTGGGATGTTAGTGAGTTTCCTCACATGAACTGCTCGCTTCAGGTCCTTCCACAACATTTCAATTGGATTAAGGTCAGGACTTTGACTTGGCCATTCCAAAACATTAACTTTATTCTTCTTTAACCATTTTTTGGGAAAAACGACCTGTGTGCTTAGGGTCGTTGTCTTGCTGCATGACCCACCTTCTCTTGAGATTCAATTCATGGACAGATGTCCTGACATTTTCCTTTAGAATTTGCTGGTATAATTCAGAATTCATTGTTCCATCAATGATGGCAAGCCGTCCTGGCCCAGATGCAGCAAAACAGGGCCAAACCATGATACTACCAGCACCATGTTTCACAGATGGGATAAGGTTCTTATGCTGGAATGCAGTTTTCCTTTCTCCAAGCATAACGCTTCTCATTTAAACCAAAAATTCTAGTTTGGTCTCATCCGTCCACAAAACATTTTTCCAATAGTCTTCTGGCTTGTCCACGTGATCTTTAGCAAACTGCAGATGAGCAGTAATGTTCTTTTTGGAGAGCAGTGGCTTTCTCCTTGCAACTCTGCCATGCACACCAGTGTTGTTTTCGTTAACGATGACGAAATGATTTCATTAACGCACCTTTTTTTCATAACTAAAAAAAGACAGTGACGAGCTAAACATAACTCTTTGATCACGAAAATATGACGAGACGTATCTGTTGTTTTCGTTGACGAAACGAGATGAGACAAAAGTGTTAGTGGGTTGGCTATAGGACTATCAAAATGCATGGCGTTTCCTCCAACGGCGCATGCAACCTGTCTGCCAAATGCTGAAAATATCAGCAATGCACCTGCATCCTGTCCTTGTTTGGTCATGCCCACCAGGCACAGTGCATGGACCATGGCGGCGGCAACGCCAGCACAAGGGCTTGGTGGGCAGAAAAGATGCAATGATTTATGGACATACTTTACACATAATCCAGCAGAAAATAAAACAGAATTCCTTGTATTGGGAGACAGAGGTACACGCTGTGGCTATAAACTACGTGGCAAGAATACGACCAACCTCAAGAGTCATCTAAAGGCTCACCATGCTGCTATTTCTGCAATGGTAAGTTAACGTTGGTAAATTTTGCACTGCCTTGTGTGTAGCTCCGGGAGGAGTAAATGCTTAGGGAGTAAACCCCGACAGAAAATCTACATCCTGTGGAACTTGCTGGACGTCTTGGTCTCCCCTTGCCTCCACACTTGGTTCCATTGGATTAAAGAAGAGTGTTCGACTTAGGGCAAGCGTACATTCTTAATCCCTTTTGCCCAGGCTTACGAGCCGAAGGTATGGTTAAGATGGTCGTTGTTAAATCTGAAATCTGGAGTCTAGGATTACTCCGGCAGCTGACCATATGACCACGCAGCCCTTTTTAGGGATGGCCTGCGTGCCCCAGTCCGGGGAGGGCGCTAGAAAAGGTGAGCTAAAAAAGCTGACATCAGTTCTCTATTTCCTGTCTCTTCTTGTCGTACAAGATTTACCCCTTTAACCCTTGCGACCTGGAATGTTAGGACTATGTTAACAGGTCTGGACCCTAATCCCTTGGAGCCCGACTTACGGAAAACGGCTTGGATTTCAAAAGAACTAAATATCTTAAATGTCGATATCGCAGCCCTCACTGAAACTCGTATTGCTGAATATGGTTCAATCCGTGAAGCAGATCATACCTTCTTCTGGATTGGCAAACCTTCCAACGAGCACCGTTTACATGGGGTTGGCTTTGCGGTAAGGAACAATCTCCTACAATCTTGCATAACTGCCCCTGTTGGTCATTCTGAACGTCTAATGCAGCTTGATTTGTCCTGTGAGGGTCACACAATTCATCTCTTAGCAGCTTATGCGCCAACACTCTCGTCCTCAAGTGAGTCAAAGGATGCATTCTACGAACATCTGTCTTCCATTGTATCTACAATTCCACGCTCTGATAGCTTGTTCATATTGGATGATTTTAATACCCGAGTGGGCTCAGACAGCTTGACATGGGAATCAGTTCTTGGGCCACATGGTATTGGCAAAATGAATGAAAATGGCCAGCGTTTATTAGAATTCTGCTGTGACTTCTCTCTGTGCCTTTCAAATTCGTTTTTCGAGGGCAATTCTCGCAGCAAGGTAACATGGCAGCATCCTCGCTCAAAACACTGGCATCAGCTAGATCACATTGTTTGTCGCAGACATGACTTGAGGCATATTCATCATACCCGCAGTATGCATAGTGCTGTGTGTAATACTGACCATGCTCTTGTTCACTGTAAAACAATGTTTCATCCTAAAAAAGTCCATCGTGTACGTCCCTCTCCAAAGCTGAGATTAAACATCACAGCATTAAAACATCCTGATCACTGTGCTATTTATCAGTCAAACTTGGAAACAGTGTTGAAGGCTTCAAAGTGCCTTTCTGTTGGTTGTCCTTCCTCCCAATGGGAAATACTGCGTAGTGCAATTACTTCAAGTGCTAAATGCTCCCTTGGAACAGCTCTTCATAAGCAGCCTGACTGGTTTGCAGCTTCTGCTGGTCATCTCTGGCCTGCCATTGAGGAGAAAAGGTCAGCCCATCTTCAATATATTAAAGATCCTTCCCAGTCAAACAGAGATCTCTTAAAACATGCTAGTGCTCACGCTCAATCATTGTCTCGCCAGTGCTTGCAGGATTACTGGTTAGACCTGTCTTCTAGGATTCAGAACTGTGCCACCTCTGGGAATCTGCAAGGTATGTACAGTGGGTTGAAAGAAGCACTTGGTCCCAGAACATTAAAGGTTGCACCCCTGCTTGATTCTAATGGGGCTGTACTCTCCAGCAAGGATGAAAAGATATCCCGTTGGGTTGATTATTTCTCTAACCTCTACAACTGCACTATCCCAGTTAACATGGATGTTATCCTAAGTACCCCTCACCTCGATACACTCTTCCACCTTGATAGCGTACCAACATTGAATGAGTTAAAAGTGGCTGTTAAGTGCTTAAAACCTGGTAAAGCTGCTGGTGATGATGGTATTTTGTTTCTGAACTGTTGTTAAGTGGAGGAACTGTTCTAATCGAATATCTGCATTCAATTATTGTCAACTGCTGGAATTCTGGCACTGTCCCAAAAGAATGGCGTGATGCAAAGATGATAACACTGTACAAAAACAAAGGTGATCATAGAGATTGCAATAACTATCGTGCTATCTCCCTTTTGAATGTTGCTGGTAAAGTTCTTGCCCGTGTTGTTCTGAATCGTCTGAACTGCCTTGCTGCACGAGTACTCCCAGAAAGTCAATGCGGTTTTCGCTCTGGTCGTTCAACTGTGGATATGGTCTTCTCCTTACGCCAACTACAGGAAAAAGCAGTGGAACAGAATCGTTCTCTGGTTATGGTCTTCATTGACCTAACCAAGGCTTTTGACACGATTAATAGATCGGCACTCTTCTCTGTCCTCCAGATCATTGGCTGTCCACCTATTCTGCTATCAGTTATTCGCTCCTTCCATGAGAATATGCAAGCCATTGTCAGCTCAGAAGACACAATGTCTGCTCCCTTTGATATTCAGAATGGTGTAAAGCAAGGCTGTGTACTAGCTCCTACCTTGTTTGGTATCTTTTTTTCTGTTATGTTAAGACATGCTTTTCCAGATCCCTCTGGAATATCTCTGTGCACTAGGTCAGATGGGTCATTGTTCAACTTGGCCAGATTAAAAGCAAAGACAAAGACTAACACTCTCCTGATACGCGAACTTCTCTTTGCTGATGATGCAGTCTTTCTAGCCCACACCCAGGATGATTTGCAATCACTTTGTGACTCCTTTGCTTCAGCTTGTGCTTCCTTTGGGGTGTCAATCAACACTTCGAAAACAAAAGTGATGTCGTATGATCTGCCATGTCCCACTGAAATCAAAATAAACGGTGAGCCCCTTGAGTCAGTCGATCATTTTTGCTATCTTGGTTCTACTGTCGCCAACATACCACATCTGGATGTCGAAATAAGTAAACGGATTGGGTTGGCAGCTTTGACCTTTGGAAACTTAAAAGACCGTGTCTGGGACAACAGAAAACTCTCTTTAATCACTAAGGTTAAAGTCTATGAAGCTTGTGTTTTATCTATCCTGCTATATGGGAGTGAAACATGGCCAACATACAGTAATCAAGAGAGGCGCCTTAACTCCTTTCACCTTAGGTGCCTTCGTAAGATTGCCAAAGTTAGCTGGCAGGATAAAGTTCCTGATGTCCAACTTCTTGATTTTTGTGGGTCGTCAAACCTTTTCACAATTATTCTCAAACGTCGCCTTCGCTGGCTTGGTCATGTCTACCGTATGGATGAGTCACGCTTTCCAAAAGGAATACTCTATGGAGAGCTCTGTGATGGCAAGCGCTCTGTTGGTCGTCCACGTCTCCGTTTCAAAGATGTTTTAAAAAGAGACATGAAGGACTTTGGTATCGATCCCTCTACATGGGAACACTTTGCAAAAGATAGAACTGCTTGGAAATCGCTTCTACATGAAGGATCCAAATCATCAGTAGTCAATTTTGCAAACTTGCGCCACCGACAGCATCTTTATCGTTTGAAAAAGTGACAAGAGTCATCAAACGCCAAAACCTAAGCTTGGAACCCCCTTATCATCACATCGTGATGCAAGGCCAACACAAGTTAACGTTACAAGAAGTCCTGTTAACAGATCATGTATATGTTTGCTAGCTTTGGTTAATGTCACTCAACAATCGGTCTGTGATGAATTTCCTATGAAGTTTTCCAAAACACCGTGACCTGGCGAAAATGAATGGGACCGCTAGCTTCATGCTAAAGTTGGCTTGGTTAAGCTAACTTAAATTCAATTAACATGTCATGAGTAAAACTTGTCCTGCAGGGATTATTGGTAGGACAGCAACTGAATGCTTTGTCATATACTGACCCATATTTGAGTTACTGTGAAACATACGGGGGAAATGTAGCTTTTCAGACCTGTTGCTGTGCCTTAATATATTGCGACATTTTAAATGGAGGCAGAAACACGAGTCTGTGAACAATGGAGCATGCGCACTAGCAGACATCCAAGCCTGCAGAAACTCATTTCAAGGAGGTATCGGGACACATGACTTTTTTCCCCATCAGCGGGGGGGGGGGGGGGCAATCAGGGAGCCACTATCAATAAGCGGGAGACTCCTGGAACTTCTAGGAGACTTGAGATGTCTGCACTAGACAGTGTTTATGTACATAGAGACCATGCGCACTAGACAGCATTTATGTAGAGAGCATACACACTAGACAGCGTTTATGTAGAGAGCATACACACTTCAATCAATCAATCTTTTATTTCAATTACATATAAACATATAATAGACTGCACGAGTCTGCAAATAGCGCACTGTTAATCAAGGCAGACTCATGTTTACAAAGAAAAAAAATTTATATGAATTAATACTTAAATATGTATGAAAGATAATAAAACATACTTGACAAATTAACAACTATTTGGTAACAGAAAGGAAAAGAGGAGACAATACTTGTTATTCGATATAAAGGTACAGTAATATATCATTCAATAACATTGAAAAAATATATATATATACGAGAGAGAGAGAGAGAGAGAGAGGTATACTTGTCATACTGATAATAATTCATGCATGGTATTAAATAATATTTAAAAGTTAAAACTAAGATAAATAAATAAATATAGCTCTTAATTATATATAGAAATAAAGTTATGTAGAAAGAAAGAGTTTGGAGATGTCAACATCATATCCGTATCTACTTAAATCAGAAAAAAGGTGGTGTCTGACTTTTTTCTTGAACGACAATTTAGATGAAGATTTTACAGAAGTTGGAATCTGGTTCCGTACCCTAACACCAACATGGGAGAATGAGTTCTTTTGTAGATTTGTACGAGAATACTGAGTATATAAGTTCTTGGAGTAAGATGACCTAGTGTTATAAGAATGGATACTAGAAATAGAAGAAAATAATTTACAAATGTTTGAGGGTGCACTTTGGTTAACAACGTCATACATTAATTTAGAAATACATTCATAGAAAAGAAGATTTACTGGTAAAATATTGGTTTTGGAAAAGAATGGAAGGGCACTTTCTCTATTATCAACAAAATGGATTAATCTTAAAGCTCGTTTCTGTAGGATTAATACTTTATTTATACGAGTTTTACAAGCCTGTCCCAAAGAACTAAGACCATATGTTAAATAAGGTTGAATCAGAGAGCGATATAATGTCATAAGGGTATGTAGTGGAATAAAATGTCTAAGCTTGGCCAAAAGGCCGACAACCTTGCTTATTTTATTGCAAATAAAATCAATATGAGGCTTCCAAGAAAGATTGTCATCGATTATTAAACCCAAATATGACATACTTTTTACGTTCAAGTGAAACGAGTTTGTTTTGAGACACTGTTTTGAGAGTATGTTATGCACAACCTGTCAACCTCGATTACAATTTCCTATGTCTGTATTGGCCTAATTTAATGTTTTAAAGTAATTATTTTTTTGACTAAAATGAATGACTAAAACTAGACCAAAACTATCAAGGATGGACTTGACTAAAACTAATAAGCATTTCATCCAAAAGACTAAGACTAAAACAAAAATGGCTGCCAAAAACAACACTGATGCACACCATTTGTTGTTCGGTGTTCTCCTGATGGTGGACTCATGAACATTAACCAATGTGAGAGAGGCCTTCAGTTGCTTAGAAGTTACCCTGGGGTCCTTTGTGACCTCGCCAACTATTGCACGCCTTGCTCTTGGAGTGATCTTTGCTGGTTGACCACTCCTGGGGAGGGTAACAATGGTCTTGAATTTTCTCCATTTGTACACAATCTGTCTGACTGTGGATTGGTGGAGTCCAAACTCTTTAGAGATGGTTTTGTAACCATTTCCAGTCTGATGAGCATCAACAACGCCTTTTCTGAGGTCCTCATAAATCTCCTTTGTTCGTGCCATGATACACTTCCATAAACATGTGTTGTGAAGATCAGACTTTGATAGATCCCTGTTCTTTAAATAAACCAGGGTGCCCACTCATACCTGATTGTCATCCCATTGATTGAAAATACCTGACTCTAATTTCACCTTCAAATGAACTGCTAATCCTAGAGGTTCACATACTTTTGCCACTCACAGATATGTAATATTGGACCATTTTCCTCACTAAATAAATGACCAAGTATAATATTTTTGTCTCATTTGTTTAACTGGGTTCTCTTTATCTACTTTTAGGACTTGTGTGAAAATCTGATCTTGTTTTAGGTCATATTTATGCAGAAATATAGACAATTCTAAAGGGTTCACAAACTTACAAGCACCACTGTATGAAGGTCAAAATTGTGAGAAAGGTCTGAGAGGAAGCCTGCTTTCTGTGCTGACACATGAACAGGTGTGTGGGGTGGGGTGGGGTTATTGTTCTTGCAGATTCCTAAAATTGTTCATCTGGTTTCTTGGAAATGAAGGGAGCTTAACTTTCCATTTCTCTCAGTCTCTCTCTCAAAGTTAACTCCCACGTAAAAACATTATAATGTGCAGTATATACAGTCGAATTGTTCGAACTGTTGTCTACATCCCATTTTTATTACTATTATTAAGCATGAGTACAGTTTTAATGCTGTTTCTGAGGAAAATTTCTAATCTTCGCTTTGGAAATGGCTTATTGCTGTCACAAAAAATAAATGTGACTAAAAACAAGTCATTATACTGATGCATTTCTGGCATCATCACACTTCAGTGTTGAATTTCCTATTCTTTTGAATCAATATATAGTATAATACTCATTTTGATACAGTAATAATCTGTAAGTGTATTAAATGGAAGTCATAACGAAAGCATCAATTTACAGTGGTTATTTTTTAATCTTATAAAAACTTGCAAGTTGTTACTTTGCCCTCTAGGCTGGGGAATTGGATAGTTTATGTTTGTTACAATTAAAGTTTGAATTTTATTGAAAAATTCTAACTTATTAAAACATAATGATCATAACTGTACCTGCATTTTGGTAAACTTTGTTAATCAGTTTCCTTTCACTGAACTAGTAAATATATCGTATTCAGGACTGTAAGTACAATTATTGCAATCTGTGCAATATCTGCTCACGCTGCACTTTATTTTACTGAGTTGATCACTTTACACATAGGTACGTAAATACACCTAGTACAATTGTGCAATATCTGCCTACACTGCAATTCCCCCACTTACTTTATCTTGTATTTTATCGATATTCTTTTTTACTGCTGCTGTTTTATCTGAGTGCTACCAAACTAAATTTCATTGTATAACTACAATGACAATAAAGCAGTGTTGTAGTCGAGTCACTAAACCTCAAGTCCGAGTCCAGTCTTGAGTCCCCAATGTTCAAGTCCGAGTCAAGTCCAAGTCATGAAAGAAAATTTCCAGTCGAGTCCACTATTGATCGAGTTGAGTCCGAGAACAAAGACTCCAACCGCCCCATTTGACTTAGCATTTCAGGTAAAAATTCAAATTCAATCCAAATCACTTAAACTGATTTCAGTGAATTCAGAAATGATTTCAGAACAACATATTTTAATTCTGTAAAAAGTATGTTTATCCATTCTTGAGATATTACAAATCAAAGATTGAAAAAACGGCTTCATTTTTAGAAAACTGATGTAATATTATGTATTCAGATAACATGGTCCAAAATGGGCCTCATTAACAAATGAGATCAAATGTTTTTTTCTTAATAACTTTCCCCCAAAAGATATTTACATGGAAATTGGCATGCACATAGATGATTATATACTGAATACAAAGTTTAAAAATTAGTAAAAACAAATTATGCAAAGTAGTATTTAATTAGTATTAATTATGCTAATTAGGTAAACAGTTAAATCGGTACACTCTTCTTCAAAGTCCCACCAAATGGCTTTATTTATGCAATATAAAGCTGATCTTAACTCTTACTTATACATCACAAAGAAGGAAAAAGCAATGTTAATTATAAAATATGCATAAATAAGCACTGAATGTCATTCACAGCTACCATTCTCTATCAAAATAAAGTAATAAAAGAATATTTCTATTACCCTCTATGTGCTTTGTATTTCTCAAAAGTAGGGCCTACTAGTGTATTTCTATTAATATTCACAGCTTTCAAGGCTAACCTCAAACACACTGTGAGCCACATCCAATAAACAATTCCAATTAACTGAACTGAAATTGACACTCGCGTTTCTGACTTCCATTTTTAAAAATATATAATTCCAACCACTAAGATCTCAATATTTTTCATCAAAACAACTGCAGTTATATTCTAAAACAGTTATTTATTGACATGAATCAGTTTGATTTGAAAAATCAAGTAGGTAAAGCTATGAAAACTCACTTCAAAGTCTCCCGTGAAGCAAAACATCAAAACTAGCAGATGGAAAATTTTGCTGAAGACTTCATCAGAAACAGTGAGAGCGATATAAAAGTTCAGTGAGAGCGATATAAAAGTTCTGATTGATATTCATAAGTAATCCAGTTGGAAACTGATCAGAAGAGAGAGAGAGAGAGAGAGAGAGAGAGAGAGAGAGCCTGACCACTTTCCTGTGACTCAGAAATCACCGGCAGTTTCCCAACATCACGGGAGCAGAGAGTGAACCCTGTTATACCAACTTCAACCTGCCATTATTGCCAAAGTACTGAACAGATCTTAATGAGATAAATTTCTTTGGAAAGCAGAGATAAGCTTTTTAATGACTGTATTCATGATAAACAATATTCAAGGAGTTAAGCAATGACAGATTTGGAAACTTAAATGAGCACCTGTGTAGCTGGAACGATCTGTAGTCCCGGCCACACTGTGTTGTGTTCTGGTGCAAGACGCTTGAGAGAAGACACTGACGACGACTTTCTCTGAACACTTTATTGTAGTCTCTCCCAGCCAAGTAGAATGCAGACTTCATAAAAGTAATAAAGAGCACAAATGTAGATTCAATCTTCACAATAGGGACAAGCCTCTCCCAGCCAAGTAGAATGCAGACTGGTTTATTTCGTATCAATTCAAAACTGATAAAACAAAAATACAATAAAATCACTTGGAAAAATAAAACTGTCGCATTAGGCTCACATGTTGCATATCACATTACATGCTATTTGCAAACTATTTGCACTTGAAATGCATCTTAAATGGTCAGAATCACAGTGAGAAGCAATGCATGAACTAAAATGCATATGGGACATTCCACCGAATGGGTGCCATTTGCTTGTTGTACCACTCCCAAATTAAACTTAATTTGTTATATCTTTTCAACACTGATTATAATAAACACACATATTTAACTATTCGAAACGTGTATTGGTCAACCTCAGGCTACGTTATTTATTTACTTTTTTTTTTTTTACAAGGTTTGGAAGTCAAAGATGGCTGCATACTCTTTATATGAGTAACAGGACTGAGTTTTTAGCCTCGGATTAGCTAATACATTTAATTAAGCCACATGGCGTCATCGCTAATAGCATGACCACACTTAGCACATTCTAGTGATTTACCAAAAATCTGTATTTTTAAAATAAACAAATATCATCTAAGAAATAATTTAAGTAACAGGACAGTATGTTGACATTGACCTTATCAGTCAAAGTTAAAAAATCATCAAATATACAGAAAAGTAAATGAGAGAACTAACTTTTGGTCTTCCCATGGCCTTCAGAAGACACAACTGATGTAACTTCCTGTTGAGCATGTGATTTATGGAATGTTCCAAATTTGTCAGATGGGGTAATATGTTTGGGTAACAGGACTCAGTGAAAACCCAGGGACACGACCAAAATGTGTATTTTAACTAGGATATTGTGGATTTCTTATGAAAAAAATATATTTAAACCATGGATAGGATATGGAATCACACAACAGTGCAAAAGAAATACTGTTTCTGAAGGATTTTAGTCATAATATTTCATAATTAAGTATAAAGTTAGAGTGCGGGGACAGGTAACACATGCTATATTTCAGAGTTTTAGGTAGTTTTTATTAATCCTTACAATTATATATTTTAAATTTGAAATCAGATCAATGTGCAGGGCATTCTGCGTAATAAGTATTTAAAAGTACATTTTTATGTGCATTTATACATATAATTTTCTAGGGACGGAAATGGCACCAATTCGGTGGAATGGCTCATATGCATTTTCCAATTTCAAAAGGCTTTTCAACATTATACACTTCTAAAATGTTCAAACTGTTTTCTAAGCGTGGTAATGGGAGTACATACCTTCATAAAAGTAATAAAGAGCACAAATGTAGATTCAATCTTCACAATAGGGACAAGCCTAACATGAAAAAGAGATAAAATGAAATACACAGGCTACTCCACGTGAAGATAAAATTGTGAGTGCTTGACTTTAAACTGCAACATGTGGTGAGTCTCATGTCCAGGAGGCCTTGAGTATTGGGGAAAGTGGAGTTACCCCTTAATAACCATTACTCCCAGGTCTGCTCTGACCCCGAGTGGTAGCATATATCTGGGTTCCAGCTATGGGTTAAATAGTACATCATCAATAAGATGCTGGCAGCAGGGCGCTTTTCAGTGCAATGAGGCAGATGAACCCAACAGGGTCAATGGTACACCACCAGATGGCATGCGGAAGAGCCACTCAAATGGCCAGTGGATGGCATCACTCGGCAAGTCAGTTGTCACTGCAGGGCAACTTCCATACCTTCAGGTCTGTGGCACTTTTGTGCACCACTTGGCATCAGGTCTGGAGGTCCAGAGAGACAACACAATAGGGGCATGATATCGTTTGTCTTACCTTACTGTGCAAGGTGCTTCGTTAGGAGAGAAGAAGAGTATGCAAGAGCTCATGAGGCCAGACATTCTGTGGCAGCTCGGCCGGACCGTTCGTGCTACTGCTGTAGGTAACTCTGTCGCTCTGGTGTGGGCCTCGCGACCCATCTGCATTTCTGTGCATCCCAGTGAAACAGTCGTCATCGCCAATGATGGACAGCCGATGACGATGAGACAGAGGGCCATGTTTGAAGGCCGCTGTGAACTTGGAGCAGGTGCAGATGTGACAGAACCCCCCCCACCACCACCACCACCACCACATGCAGAGCTCACTCTGGGAGCAATACTTTTCCTTGGGCAGCCCCAGAGATGAAGACCTGGTTTATCACGATGCTTTGTGTGGTAGTCGTGACCGAGAAGTGAGTCTAAGATGTTCCTGGCCCAGATCCAACTGCGTTCCTTGGGGCCGTAGCCTTTCCACACTATCAAGTATTCCAGGTTGCCTCCTCTTTGGTGAGAGTTGAGGATAATGTGAACCAAGTATGCAGGTTGCCCGTCGAGGGTGAGAGGTGCAGGGGGTGAAGTGGAGGAGGGATTGGTGGCTAAGGGACCACGGACAGCAGGTTTCAGGCATGAGATGTGAAAAGTCAGTGAGAGTTGACTATAGAGCTGAAGCGGCTGATGAATCTCTGGGAGAAGTTGATGAAGCCCAGGAAGCATTGGAGCTCCTTTACAGATGTAGGAGTAGGCCATGTGGTGACTGCAGCTATTTTTTTTTCCCCTGATTACTGATTTCCTGAATCCATGATTACTCCCTCCACACTGATAATATAACCCAGGAACGAGACTTGGGCAACATGAAATTCACATTTCTCAGATTTTACATACATAGATTGTCTTCGTGCTAACGGAGTTATAAATTACACTTTTGTTTGTAATTCAGTTATGAAATAATAAAAAAGACTTTAGGAAGCAAAACCAAGATCAATTAGTTACAAGTTAGAATTGTAATATTTTTTAACTCATGTCAATAGATTATTTTTTGTTCAAAATTTCATCCTGAGCACCAAATGCTTTATTGTTTATGAATATATTTGTATTACTACTACTACCAAGTGGTTTATTGTAAGCTGGCCAAAAATAAAATTAATATTATCACACACAAGGAGAGACAGACAAAGGATGCAGTTGTGGTTAGAGATTTTATTCAGGAAAACAAATACAAAACAGCAAACAGAGAGCAATGTCGGGGACAGGCAGAAGGTCTGGCAAACTGCAAACAACAACCAGAGACTCTACCAGGAAGTTCCACATAAAGCTCTAGACTTTAAATGCTCTGCATGGAGAAGATCAAAATCTTCTCAAAAGGTCTCCAACCTTAAATAAAGTTTATTTTTTGTTTATTTTTTAAAAATAAAATTATAGTTATCAGTTATAGAAGATGGCACTCCCCTATGCGCAATGTCACAAAGCTCTCTGAGTCAAGCTCTTTTTATATTGACTGTTTTTTAAAAAATATATTCTTAAATGAAGGTAACATTGTTTTAGTGTTTTACAGCATGCATATCAATGTACAGTTGTGCTCATAAGTTTACATACCCTGGCAGAATTTTTGCTTTCTTGGCCTTTTTTCAGAGAATATGAATGATAACACAAAAACTTTTTCCCACTCATGGTTAGTGGTTGGGTGAAGCCATTTATTGATAAACAACTGTGTTTTCTATTTTTAAATCATAATGACAACAAAAAACATCCAAATGACCCTAATCAAAAGTTTACATACCCCAGTTCTTAATACCGTGTATTGCCCCCTCTAACATCAATGACAGCCTGAAGTCTTTTGTGGTCATTGTGGATGAGGCTCTTTATTTTCTCAGATGGTAAAGCTGCCCATTCTTCTTGGCAAAAAGCCTCCAGTTCCTGTAAATTCCTGGGCTGTCTTGCATGAACTGCACGCCTGAGATCTCCCCAGAGTGGCTCAATGATATTGAGGTCAGGAGACTGAGATGGCCACTCCAGAACCTTCACTTTGTTCTGCTGTAGCCAATGACAGGTTGACTTGGCCTTGTGTTTTGGATCGTTGTCATGTTGGAACGTCCAAGTACGTCCCATGCGCAGCTTCCAGGCTGATGAGTGCAAATTTGCCTCCAGTATTTGCTGATAACATGCTGCATTCATCTTTCCTTCAACTTTGACCAAGTTTCCTGCGCCTTTGTAGCTCACACATCCCCAAAGCATCAGCGATCCACCTCCGTGCTTTACAGTAGGAATGGTGTTCCTTTCATCATAGGCCTTGTTGACACCTCTCCAAATATAACGTTTATGGTTGTGGCCAAAAAGTTCAATTTTGGTCTCATCACTCCAAATTACCTTGTTCCAGAAGTTTTGAGGCTTGTCTATGTGCTGTTTGGCGTAAATTTTTGTTGGCCTACCTGACTGTGGTTTGGTTTTAACAGAGCCCCTGAGTTTCCATTTGTTAATAACAGTTTGAACACTGCTGACTGGCATTATCAATTCCGTGGATATCTTTTCCGTGGATACCTTTCCTGTTTTACACAGTTCAACTACCTTTTCCCGTAGCTCCGTAGACAATTCTTTTACTTTCCCCATGACTCAGAATCCAGAAACGTCAGTGGCTGGATGAAAGATGCAAGAGTCTGTCTGGATCCCAGAAACTCACTCAGCTTTTATGCACACACACTGATTACAAGCAAACAGATCACAGGTGAGGATGTTACCTTTAGTAGCCATTCAAACCCATTTGTGTCAACTTCTGTGCATGTTATCAGGCCAAAATCACCAGGGTATGTGAACTTTTGATCAGGGTCATTTGGGTAGTTTCTGTTGGCATTATGATTTAAAAAGAGAAAACACAGTCGTTTGACAATAAATGGTTTCACCCAACCACTAAGCATGAGTGGAAAAGATGTTTTTGTGTTATCATTCATATTCTCTGAAAAATGGTCAAAAAATCATAGATTCTGCCAGGGTATGTAAACTTATGAGCACAACTGTATTTTAACAGTGAGCATTTTATTACACTTTATAGTATTTTTCCATTATTTACTTTGTATTTTTGTGCCAATATTTTATAGTGGATATTTTATTGCACTTTGTTTTATTACAATTTATTTTGTTTCTTTATTTTTTCTTTTTACTGCTGACTCGAAGAGCCTTGCACAAAAAAATTCCATGTACCCGCATTGTCAGTGCATGTACAAATGGCAAATACATTTCTGAATCTGAATCTCAATCTAAAAATTATGCAATATCCTTTAGGCTTGAAGTCAAGATACATCTCTCACTACATGCATTCTTTTTATAGATAAATTTATGCTTATTTTGATCATAATTCTGGAGTGACCCCCTTGTGCAGCAATAACTGCAACTAAACGTTTCCAGTAACTGTTGATCAGTCCTGCACACTGGCTTGGAGGAATTTTAGCCCATTCCTCCATACAGAACAGCTTCAACTCTGGGATGTTAGTGGGTTTCCTCACATGAACTGCTCGCTTCAGGTCCTTCCACAACATTTCGATTGGATTAAGGTCAGGACTTTGACTTGGCCATTCCAAAACATTAACTTTATTCTTCTTTAACCATTTTTTGGGAAAAACGACTTGTGTGCTTAGGGTCGTTGTCTTGCTGCATGACCCACCTTCTCTTGAGATTCAGTTCATGGACAGATGTCCTGACATTTTCCTTTAGAATTTGCTGGTATAATTCAGAATTCATTGTTCCATCAATGATGGCAAGCTGTCCTGGCCCAGATGCAGCAAAGCAGGGCCAAATCATGATACTACCAGCACCATGTTTCACAGATGGGATAAGGTTCTTATGCTGGAATGCAGTGTTTTCCTTTCTCCAAACATAATGCTTCTCATTTAAACCAAAAAGTTCTAGTTTGGTCTCATCCGTCCACAAAACATTTTTCCAATAGCCTTCTGGCTTGTCCACGTGATCTTTAGCAAACTGCAGACGAGCAGTAATGTTCTTTTTGGAGAGCAGTGGCTTTCTCCTTGCAACCCTGCCATGCACACCAGTGTTGTTTTCGTTAACGATGACGAAATGATTTCGTTAACGCACCTTTTTTTCATGACTAAAAAAAGACAGTGACGAGCTAAACATAACTCTTTGATCACGAAAATATGACGAGACGTATCTGTTGTTTTCGTTGACGAAACGAGATGAGACAAAAGTGTTAGTGGGTTGGCTATAGGACTATCAAAATGCATGGCATTTCCTCCAACGGCGCATGCAACCTGTCTGCCAAATGCTGAAAATATCAGCAATGCACCTGCATCCTGTCCTTGTTTGGTCACGTCCACCAGGCACAGTGCATGGACCATGGCGGCGGCAACGCCAGCACAAGGGCTTGGTGGGCGGAAAAGATGCGATGATTTATGGACATATTTTACACATAATCAAGCAGAAAATAAAACAGAATGCCTTGTAGTGGGAGACAGAGGTACATACTGTGGCTATAAACTACGCGGCAAGAATACGACCAACCTTAAGACTCATCTAAAGGCTCACCATGCTGCAATTTCTGCGATGGTAAGTTACCGTTACAAGAAGTCCTGTTAACAGATCATGTATACGTTTGCTAGCTTTGGTTAATGTCACTCAACAATCGGTCTGTGATGAATTTCCTATGAAGTTTTCCAAAACACCGTGACCTGGCGAAAATGAATGGGACCGCTAGCTTCATGCTGAAGTTGGCTTGGTTAAGCTAACTTAAGTTCAATTAACATGTCATGAGTAAAACTTGTCCTGCAGGGATTATTGGTGGGACAGCAACTGAATGCTTTGTCATATACTGACCCATATTTGAGTTACTGTGAAACATACAGGGGGAAATGTAGCTTTTCAGACCTGTTGCTGTGCCTTAATATATTGCGACATTTTAAACGGAGGCAGAAACACGAGTCTGTGAACAATGGAGCATTCGCACTAGCACACATCCCAGCCTGCAGAAACTCATTTCAGGGAGGTGTCGGGACGCATGACTTTTTCCCACATCAGCGGGGGGGGGGGGGGGGGGGGGGGCAATCAGGGAGCCACTATCAATATGCGGGAGACTCCCGGAACTTCCAGGAGACTTGGGATATCTGCACTAGACAATGTTTATGTAGAGAGCATGCGCACTAGACAGCATTTATGTAGAGAGCATACACACTTCAATCAATCAATCTTTTATTTTAATTACATATAAACATATAATAGACTACACGAGTCTGCAAATAGCGCACTGCTAATCAAAGCAGACTCATGTTTACAAAGAAAAAAATATTTTATATTAATTAATACTTAAATATGTATGAAAGATAAAACATACTTGACAAATTAACAACTATTTGGTAACAAAAAGGAAAAGAGGAGACAATACTTGTTATTCAATATAAAGGTACAGTAATATATCATTCAATAACATTGAAAAAATATATATATATACACGAGAGAGAGAGAGAGAGAGGTATACTTGCCATACTGATAATTCATGCATGGTATTAAATAATATTTAAAAGTTAAAACTAAGATAAATAAATAAATAAATATAGCTCTTAATTATATATAGAAATAAAGTTATGTAGAAAGAAAGAGTTTGGAGATGTCAACATCATATCCGTATCTACTTAAATCAGAAAAAAGGTGGTGTCTGACTTTTTTCTTGAACGACAATTTAGATGAAGATCTTACAGAAGTTGTAATCTGGTTCCGTACCCTAACACCAACACGGGAAAATGAGTTCTTTTGTAGATTTGTACGAGAATACTGAGTATATAAGTTCTTGGAGTAAGATGACCTAGTGTTATAAGAATGGATACTAGAAATAGAAGAAAATAATTTACAAATGTTTGAGGGTGCACTTTGATTAACAACGTCATACATTAATTTAGAAATACATTCATAGAAAAGAAGATTTACTGGTAAAATATTGGTTTTGGAAAAGAATGGAAGGGCACTTTCTCTATTATCAACAAAATGGATTAATCTTAAAGCTCGTTTCTGTAGGATTAATACTTTATTTATACAAGTTTTACAAGCCTGTCCCCAAGAACTAAGACCATATGTTAAATAAGGTTGAATCAGAGAGCGATATAATGTCAGAAGGGTATGTAGTGGAATAAAATGTCTAAGCTTGGCCAAAAGGCCGACAACCTTGCTTATTTTGTTGCAAATAAAATCAATATGAGGCTTCAAAGAAAGATTGTCATCGATTATTAAACCCAAATATGACATACTTTTTACGTTCAAGTGAAACATGTTTGTTTTGAGACACTGTTTTGAGAGTGTTATGTACAACCTGTCAACCTCGATTACAATTTCCTATCTCTGTATTTGCCTAATTTAATGTTTTAAAGTAATTATTTTTTCGACTAAAATGAATGACTAAAACTAGACCAAAACTATCAAGGATGGACTTGACTAAAATGTGACTAAAACTAATAAGCATTTCATCCAAAAGACTAAGACTAAAACAAAATTGGCTGCCAAAAACAACACTGATGCACACCATTTGTTGTTCGGTGTTCTCCTGATGGGGGACTCATGAACATTAACCAATGTGAGAGAGGCCTTCAGTTGCTTAGAAGTTACCCTGGGGTCCTTTGTGACCTCTCCAACTATTGCACGCCTTGCTCTTGGAGTGATCTTTGCTGGTTGACCACTCCTGGGGAGGGTAACAATGGTCTTGAATTTTCTCCATTTGTACACAATCTGTCTGACTGTGGATTGGTAGAGTCCAAACTCTTTAGAGATGGTTTTGTAACCATTTCCAGTCTGATGAGCATCAACAATGCCTTTTCTGAGGTCCTCATAAATCTCCTTTGTTCGTGCTATGATACACTTCCATAAACATGTGTTGTGAAGATCAGACTTTGATAGATCCCTGTTCTTTAAATAAACCAGGGTGCCCACTCACACCTGATTGTCATCCCATTGATTGAAAATACCTGACTCTAATTTCACCTTCAAATGAACTGCTAATCCTAGAGGTTCACATACTTTTGCCACTCACAGATATGTAATATTGGACCATTTTCCTCACTAAATAAATGACCAAGTATAATATTTTTGTCTCATTTGTTTAACTGGGTTCTCTTTATCTACTTTTAGGACTTGTGTGAAAATCTGATCTTGTTTTAGGTCATATTTATGCAGAAATATAGACAATTCTAAAGGGTTCACAAACTTACAAGCACCACTGTATGAAGGTCAAAATTGTGAGAAAGGTCTGAGAGGAAGCCTGCTTTCTGTGCTGACACATGAACAGGTGTGTGGGGTGGGGTGGGGTTATTGTTCTTGCAGATTCCTAAAATTGTTCATCTGGTTTCTTGGAAATGAAGGGAGCTTAACTTTCCATTTCTCTCAGTCTCTCTCTCAAAGTTAACTCCCACGTAAAAACATTATAATGTGCAGTATATACAGTCGAATTGTTCGAACTGTTGTCTACATCCCATTTTTATTACTATTATTAAGCATGAGTACAGTTTTAATGCTGTTTCTGAGGAAAATTTCTAATCTTCGCTTTGGAAATGGCTTATTGCTGTCACAAAAAATAAATGTGACTAAAAACAAGTCATTATACTGATGCATATCTGGCATCACACTTCAGTGTTGAATTTCCTATTCTTTTGAAACAATATATAGTATAATACTCATTTTGATACAGTAATAATCTGTAAGTATATTAAATGGAAGTCATAACCAAAGCATCAATTTAGAGCGGTTATTTTTTAATCTTATAAAAACTTGCAAGTTGTTACTTTGCCCTCTAGGCTGGGGAATTGGATAGTTTATGTTTGTTACAATTAAAGTTTAAATTTTATTGAAAAATTCTAACTTATTAGAACAATGATCATAACTGTACCTGCATTTTGGTAAACTTTGTTAATCAGTTTCCTTTCACTGAACTAGTAAATATATCGTATTCAGGACTGTAAGTACAATTATTGCAATCTGTGCAATATCTGCTCATGCTGCACTTTATTTTACTGACTTGATCACTTTACACATAGGTACGTAAATATACCTAGTACAATTGTGCAATATCCGCCTACACTGCAATTCCCCCACTTACTTTATCTTGTATTTTATCGATATTCTTTTTTACTGCTGCTGTTTTATCTGAGTGCTACCAAACTAAGTTTCATTGTATAACTACAATGACAATAAAGCAGTGTTGTAGTCGAGTCACTAAACCTCAAGTCCGAGTCCAGTCTTGAGTCCCCAATGTTCAAGTCCGAGTCAAGTCCAAGTCATGAAAGAAAATTTCCAGTCGAGTCCACTATTGATCGAGTTGAGTCCGAGAACAAAGACTCCAACCGCCCCATTTGACTTAGCATTTCAGGTAAAAATTCAAATTCAATCCAAATCACTTAAACTGATTTCAGTGAATTCAGAAATGATTTCAGAACAACATATTTTAATTCTGTAAAAAGTATGTTTATCCATTCTTGAGATATTACAAATCAAAGATTGAAAAAACGGCTTCATTTTTAGAAAACTGATGTAATATTATGTATTCAGATAACATGGTCCAAAATGGGCCTCATTAACAAATGAGATCAAATGTTTTTTTCTTAATAACTTTCCCCCAAAAGATATTTACATGGAAATTGGCATGCACATAGATGATTATATACTGAATACAAAGTTAAAAAATTAGTAAAAACAAATTATGCAAAGTAGTATTTAATTAGTATTAATTATGCTAATTAGGTAAACCGTTAAATCGGTACACTCTTCTTCAAAGTCTCACCAAATGGCTTTATTTGTGCAATATAAAGCTGATCTTAACTCTTACTTATACATCACAAAGAAGGAAAAAGCAATGTTAATTATAAAATATGCATAAATAAGCACTGAATGTCATTCACAGCTACCATTCTCTATCAAAATAAAGTAATAAAAGAATATTTCTATTACCCTCTTTGTGCTTTGTATTTCTCAAAAGTAGGGCCTACTAGTGTATTTCTATTAATATTCATCGCTTTCAAGGCTAACCTCAAACACACTGTGAACCACATCCAATAAACAATTCCAATTAACTGAATTGAAATTGACACTCGAGGTTTCTGACTTCCATTTTAAAAAAATATAATTCCAACCACTAAGATCTCAATATTTTTCATCAAAACAACTACAGTTATATTCTAAAACAGTTATTTATTGACATGAATCAGTTTGATTTGAAAAATCAAGTAGGTAAAGCTATGAAAACTCACTTCAAAGCCTCCCGTGAAGCAGAACATCAAAACTAGCAGATGGAAAATTTTGCTGAAGACTTCATCAGAAACAGTGAGACCGAGAGAACATCCCTATAAAAGTTCTGATTGATATTCATAAGTAATCCAGTTGGAAACTGATCAGAAGAGAGAGAGAGAGCCTGACCACTTTCCCGTGACTCAGAAATCACCGGCAGTTTCCCAACATCACGGGAGCAGAGAGTGAGCCCTGTTGTACCAACTTCAACCTGCCATTATTGCCAAAGTACTGAACAGATCTTAATGAGATAAATTTCTTTGGAAAGCAGAGATAAGCTTTTTAATGATTGTATTCATGATAAACAATATTCAAGGAGTTAAGCAATGACAGATTTGGAAACTTAAATGAGCGCCTGTGTAGCGGGAACGATCTGTAGTCCCGGCCACACTGTGTTGTGTTCTGGTGCAAGACACTGACGATGACTTTCTCTGAACACTTTATTGTAGCCTCTCCCAGCCAAGTAGAATGCAGACTGGTTTATTTCATATCAATTCAAAACTGATAAAACAAAAATACAATAAAATCACTTGGAAAAATAAAACTGTCGCATTAGGCTCACATGTTGCATATCACATTACATGCTATTTGCAAACTATTTGCACTTGAAATGCATCTTAAATGGTCAGAATCACAGTGAGAAGCAATGCATGAACTAAAATGCATATGGGACATTCCACCGAATGGGTGCCATTTGCTTGTTGTACCACTCCCAAATTAAACTTAATTTGTTATATCTTTTCAACACTGATTATAATAAACACACATATTTAACTATTCGAAACGTGTATTGGTCAACCTCAGGCTACGTTATTTATTTACTTTTTTTTTTTTTTACAAGGTTTGGAAGTCAAAGATGGCTGCATACTCTTTATATGAGTAACAGGACTGAGTTTTTAGCCTCGGATTAGCTAATACATGGAATTAAGCCACATGGCGTCATCGCTAATAGCATGACCACACTTAGCACATTCTAGTGATTTACCAAAAATCTGTATTTTTAAAATAAACAAATATCATCTAAGAAATAATTTAAGTAACAGGACAGTATGTTGACATTGACCTTATCAGTCAAAGTTAAAAAATCATCAAATGTACAGAAATGTAAATGAGAGAACTAACTTTTGGTCTTCAGAAGACACAACTGATGTAACTTCCTGTTGAGCATGTGATTTATGGAATGTTCCAAATTTGTCAGATGGGGTAATATGTTTGGGTAACAGGACTTGGTGAAAACCCAGGGACACGACTAAAATGTGTATTTTAACTAGGATATTGTGGATTTCTTATGAAAAAAAAAATATTTAAACCATGGACAGGATATGGAGTCACACAACAGTGCAAAAGAAATACTGTTTCTGAAGGATTTTAGTCATAATATTTCATAGTTAAGTATAAAGTTAGAGTGCGGGGACAGGTAACATGCTATTTTTCAGTGTTTTAGGTAGTTTTTATTAATCCTTACAATTATATATTTTAAATTTGAAATCAGATCAATGTGCAGGGCATTCTGCGTAATAAGTATTTAAAAGTACATTTTTATGTGCATTTATACATATAATTTTCTAGAGACGGAAATGGCACCAATTCAGTGGCTCATATGCATTTTCCAATTTCAAAAGGCTTTTCAACATTATACACTTCTAAAATGTTCAAACTGTTTTCTAAGTGTGGTAATGGGAGTACATACCTTCATAAAAGTAATAAAGAGCACAAATGTCGATTCAATCTTCACAATAGGGACAAGCCTAACATGAAAAAGAGATAAACTGAAATACACAGGCTACTCCACGTGAAGATAAAATTGTGAGTGCTAACATACAGATACAAAACAATGTGATTCACTAGTTAGCTATCTTGTGCTCTCAAAATTCGCTTTAGAAACGTAATATGTTACTCAAAACAACTCTTTACAAGCCCTTATGATAACTAGCCCAAGAGCATTAGCTCAAAATTGAGTCCAACCCGGAAGAAATTAGTAACAAGCTGAATTTTTCAGAATATGTTCAGAATACCCTTAGGAATAACATACTAAAAGTCCCCGGGACTCCACCTTGTGCTCTCTGAGAAATTCAAGATGGCGTCCAAAATGGCCGCCGATTGGAGATTTTTCAATATCTCAGGGATAAAACATAATATAAATGCAATTAAAATGTTAAATTATATGTTCTCTCATACAAGCAATGCAAATTCACCATTGTCACACTGTTAAAATTAAAATTAACCAAGATTACAAGGTCATTAATGTGGAAATTACATGGAATTTGATGGTTGACATGATTGACAGATTAGCTTAGTAGGCTACCTACATACATGAACATAATGTAAGACAACAATTAGACATCAATTTCCTTAATATTTAGTGCATCTTTAAGCTTTGATAAAATATTAAAGGGAAATTAAATTTGAGAACTCTATCTTCTAAAACTACAATGGCAAGCTGTTTCAGTACACTTCTTCAACATTCCGGCGACTTTCATGACAAAAAGGTCTGCCTCAATAAAAGCTCTTGCTTATAAACAATGAGTAGACTTAAACACTTCTCAGTGCCTCAGTTGTAATGCTTGGACCTTTGTTGTACCATCAATGATGTATAGGGAATTTATTCAAGCTTGTTTAAGGGTGGAAAAAAATTAATCTTTGAGTTTCTAGCGCCAGTCTTTACTACTAGCAATGCCAGTGTGTTCGGACAAAAAATGACTAAACTCAGCATGACCTTTTAAAAATGACTGAACTCAGCATGACCTTTTAACATGCCATTTTTCATTTTACACCACCAATTTACTTTAATTAATATTAATGAAAATAAGTGCTCCAACCCCTAGTAATTGTGTTTGTTGTTTTGTGAACAGAATAGGATGATACGGAGTGAACAAGTAACCAATGGATCCACACTATACACAAATATACTGTTATAATAATGTGTACATTGTTATTATATAATGTTAATACACAATGTAATTAATACACACATGTTGGAATTTACTCTCCTACCCTACAAAACATATATTCTGACCTTTTAATTGCATTAATATTTTGTTTTGGGCCTGAGATATGGGCAGATCTCCATTTGGCGGCCATTTTGGACGCCATCTTGAATTTCTCAGAGAGCACAAGGGGGATTTCCGGGGACTTTTAGTATGTTATTCCTAAAGGTATTCTGAACATATTCTGAAATTTTCAGCTTGTTACTAATTTGTTCCGGGTATAACCCTATTACTCCTGGGCTAAACATTCATGTAGGAATTACTGAATGCAACTTAAGTGACATTACCACGCTGAAAGCTCTCTTTTACAATCGAGCTGCGTCAAATACGTAGCTCTCCCAGCCAGGTAGAATGCAGACTGGCGAGAGAACGCGAATAATCCGGTATATACCCTACAGACCACAAGAGGGCGCGCTAACATAAGGAATAAAACTCCCAATACCAGCTAACTTCGAAATAACAGAGAAAAGGAGGGATTTTGGTGAAATAAAACACACCAAACCCAGAGAGTTATATAAGACTGAAAATAAAGAAAATACAAAAAATGTCTGTCTTTTTCCTTTCCTTGTTACACCTGCATGCACAATTTTCACAGCACGGCTAGAAAGCGTCTGATATGCCTAATTTCATGGTGGCTGTTGCTGCCTTTCTGTGAAACCGCTTATGACGCATGCAAGAGTCCGCTTGGCATGCGCGCTGTCCAGAGCGCACCCGAGAGTCTCTCTGATGCATGCGCTAAGGTGCGCACACAGTAAATAAAAAGGGCTTAGACATATATTTAAATACCCCTAAATGTAACAGAAGACATGTCTTGGGTATTTAGCAATGCCTGGAAGACATGTCTTGTGCCTACTGATAGACGCCGGTGTCTTTATAATAGATGTGCGTTTTCTTGCATCCTCCATATACACTCATGGGGGGGGGGGGGGGGGGGGGCTGCTATGCCGTAGCCATAGTAACCAATTCCCTGCTTCACTTTATGAACCATCTTCTCCCTTTTACTGTACAGCATTGAACACACCAATCCCTGTACTCGATGCCATGTTCTATCTCCGCCCATTCTTCTGACTCCCTGTAATGGTATTGGATACAGAGATGATACCGGATACCAAATACAGTGACATCACAACTGTGCTTTAAACCTGCGGCGGAATCAAAATTCTCTCTCTCTCTCTCTGGCAGTGGGTTTCCACGCGTGAAAGAGACGTCGTTGCATCTGTGCTATAGGAGAACAAAGGACAAAGAACAAGCTATTGATACCGGGCCTTTAGCCAAAGTTCAATGTATTTGATCTTTGCATAGTTGCAATAATAACTGAACTGGTTAGTTACTGCAGCCCACGCAGTATATTAAAAGAGAAAAGGCGACCGGATCCCTTTTGCAAAGTCAACGAACTACAAACAAGATTCCTTCCAGATCGTCGGATGACCGACGAGACACCGAAGATCTTCAGCTGACTAGCTGTAAAAGCAAAAGGAACAGAACTGTTTTCTCCCTGGACCTGCGCTCCACACTGTCTTCGGATAACAGATGGCGCACTTTCAGTCGCCAAGCAAGAGCGATCTCAAGTAAGGCTGGCATCTGGGCAATTGTTAGTCTTAGTTGTGGCTAGCTAATGTGAAGAGTGTTGTTTATTTGAATTCATTCATGGTTTAAAATGTACGCATTTTGATTCACATGAAAGTCGGTCTTAGACCACGTGTTGTTTGATTTGCTTTGTTTACTATCTGTATTTAGTTAGATCATGCATGCGTTCTCTCTCTCTCTCTCTTTTTTAACTCCCTCCGTCACACTACACCCCTCAACATTGGGATTTCAGGAGTAGCTAAGGGTTGAGTAGAAGTTGGGGGTTTAAGACCTCGCTGGACTAGTTTTAAGCTACAGATCCTTTGTCTCTCCCTCATGCGCTCTCCTTGTTGCTCACCCCCCTAGTGAGGCCTAGCACAAAGGCTCGCGCATTACATTAACATACCATACCTATCTCACCCACGCACACACACAGCCTCACTCCCCTCCTCCTTGTCATGTGCCTGCACACGCCCTCTCTCCCTAACTCCTCCTCATCTCGTTAGTACGCAGCTGCGTACACGCACGCACATGCCTACACTCTCACACAGACACGTGATTTCCCGCTCACATTTTAACATCCACTCGCCCCTACACTGTAAACTTGCATATAGCCTATTACTTCTGATCACCATTAGTGCCTTAGTTATCATCATATGCACTGCTGATTTCTTACTCTGTTTACTGCTGGTTCCTCCCCAAGTGTTGCGCCTGATAGCGGTGGGGAGGTTTGCGTGCTTTAAGGATCCTGGAAGCTATATCAGCAGGGACCTCGGTCCCTGGCAGGTTCAACTTTGCTGGGCAGGTTCCAGGTGAAAGGCCAGATGAATTGCAACACCTGGTCCTCCAGGTTGGGGGTTGGGCGAAGGGCTAATATCCCTTCCCTGTAAAACAAACATTATTACAGAAACCTGAAATACTTTTCAAGGATTATATGGGCATGAAGATGGGACTGGCCAGGTACCCCAAGATGATGATTTGATTTTCACAGACTACCAGCGCCGGATGACATCAGAGGGTGAAAGCTCCTTTGAAACCCCCCGACCAACAGAGTCACTTCTGAAGCCCAAAAGTTTTGTTAATATTGGTAACTGGAATGTACGTACAATGTATACTTTAGGCAAGTCCGCACAGATTGCACACGTGATGAGAGAGTACAACTTAGACATTCTAGGAATCAGCGAATGTAGATGGACAGACTCGGGTAAGGTGAAGCTGGCAACAGGTGAGACGATTATCTTTTCTGGAAGAGAAGATGGTATACACAGAAGCAGTGTGGCAATTATGATGTCTAGACATGCTGAATCAGAACTGTTAGAATGGAAACCTATCAATGAACGTATAATCATGGCACAATTCTATTTAAAATTCATCAAACTCGCCATCATCCATGTGTACGCGCCTACAATGGACGCAGAAGATGAAGACAAAGATGTATTTTATGAACAACTACAAAGTGTCTTCGAAAAGGTAGCCAAACACGATCTTTTGCTGATAACAGGAGACATGAATGCGAAGGTGGGGTCATCAAATTGGAACAGAGAAGGAGCAATGGGAAAAGAAGGTACAGGAATCATGAACAGCAATGGTGAAAGACTTGTCAACTTCTGTGAGATGAACAACCTTATTGTCACAGGAACTCTATTTCCTCACAAAGAAATCCATAAGAACACCTGGACATCCCCTGATGGGAAAACACACAACCAGATAGACCATGTGCTAGTAGTCAATCAACAATTTAGAAGTTCAGTTCAAGATACAAGAGTCATGAGAGGTGCAGATGTTGGATCGGACCACCAGCTCGTCAGAACTAAGGTAAAACTCAAGCTCAAGAAAACCATCAAACCAATCAACACACAAATAAAATACAACACCAACAAATTACAGAATGAATCAATTAGGAAGGCATTTTCGTTAGAGCTCCGCAACCAGTTTTCAGTCCTCGAGGATGTAGAAGCAGAAGAAGAACGTGATATTAACAACAAGTGGACCTGCTTCAGCAAAGCTTACAACAACACAGCAGATAAAGTACTGGGTAGGAAAAAGAAAAACAGTAAACCGTGGATCAGTCAAGATTCTTGGTCCATTATCGAAGAAAGAAAGCACCTAAAAGTCCAAGCAGAAAACGGAAAGTCAGAAAGAATCCAGAACCAATTTTGGATGAAATATAGGGAGAAAGATAAAGAAGTTAAGAAAAATCTTAGAACTGATAAACGAAGATGGCTTGAAGAACAGATGGATGATGCTCAAAAAGCAGCAGATATGGGAAACATGAAGACCTTATATGAAATAATCAAAAACATCTGTAACGATAAACCCCACAACTCCACCGCCATCAACGACAGAGAGGGAAACACCATCACTGAAGATTCAGCCAGGTTAGCTCGATGGAAAGAACACTTCGAAGAGATTCTCAACCGTGTAACACCAACAGATCCGATATCGATTGAGACAGATGAAATCCCAGAAATAGATGAAATCAGTACAGAACCATTCAGTAAAGATGAAGTTAGGCAGGGTATCAGATCTCTAAGGAATGGAAAAGCAGGTGGCTTTGACAACATTGTAGCAGAGCTTCTTAAAGCAGACCTTGAAATATCCACCCAAAAGCTACATGAAATAATCCAACAGATTTGGGAAGAAGAACAAGTTCCCTTGGAATGGTTAAAAGGGTTAATTGTCAAGCTACCCAAGAAAGAAAACCTAAGAAACTGTACGAACTGGAGAGGCATTACACTTCTCATCATCGCAAGTAAAATCCTTGGTAAGAGTCTTATGGAACGTATGAAAAAGGGAGCAGATGCAAAGCTACGACAAGAACAATCAGGGTTCCGTCAAGGAAGAAGTACCATTGAACAGATTTTCATACTACGTAACATCATCGAACAAACACATGAATGGCAATTCTCCCTGATATTAAACTTCATAGATTTCGAAAAAGCATTCGATTCGCTACATAGAAACAGCCTCTGGGACATAATGAAGCTATATGACACACCAGCAAAGATCATCAGGATAATCCAACTTCTATACCAAAACTCTGAATGTGCAGTTCTTGATGGAGGCCAAATATCTGAGTGGTTCCAAGTGAAAACTGGCATCAAGCAAGGTTGTATAATGTCAGGCTTTCTATTCCTACTCGCCATCAATTGGGCAAAGCGTGAAACAACTAGTCAAGCCAACACAGGGATCAGATGGACACTCACCAGTCAACTAGAGGACCTAGATTTTGCGGATGACATTGCACTTATTTCAACCAACCAAAGTCAGATGCAAAGGAAGACGAAAAAGTTATCAGAGGCAGCACAGAGAATAGGACTTAATATCAGCCAATCAAAAACCCGAGTTATGAAAGTCAATTGCAAGAACCCAGAGACAATCAAATTCCTAAATGGTCAAAACATCCAAGAAACCAATGACTTTACCTACCTTGGAGCCTGTGTAAGTACCGATGGAGGCGCTGATAAAGATATGGACAGCAGACTTAACAAGGCCAAGGCAGCTTTCAGGAAGCTGAAGAAGATATGGGGCTCTAAACAATACAGCAAGAAGACAAAGATAAAACTATTCAACACCTTGGTTAAACCAGTCCTACTCTATGGAAGTGAAACCTGGAAGACTAATGCAAAAGACTATGAGAAGCTTGACTCCTTTCAATACCAGTGCCTCAAGAGAATCATGGGCATCTACTGAGAATACATAGTTTCAATGGATGAGCTAAATGATGAGACAGGGCCCGTACGTATGAGTGTAGAGGTAAGAAGAAGAAGATGGATATTTCTTGGGCACGTCCTCAGAATGCCATGGCAGCACCATTGGCAAATAGCATTAACGTGGAAACCCGACGGGAGGAGAAAGGTGGGCAGGCCGAAAACAACCTGGAGGCGCTCAATCGAGAAGGAGAGAGGAGAAGCTGGGTGGAAAACCTGGGAAGAAGCAAGAATTGTGGCTAAAGACAGGAAACGATGGAAAGAAAGTACTACGGCCTTATGCGCAACCGAGCGCAAAGAGGATAGACGTAGATGTAGTTACTACTGGTTATTATTCTACTTATTACTGACTATTGCTCCATACACTACCGATTATTACCTGTATACATTATATCACCATTTATATTGAATTGTTCCTTGGCTGCTATTGTTGCTATATCTGATCAGTATTAGTTTGCTAATTCATGTCAGCTATTTCAATAAATGATATCTTTGGAATAAACTGTGTCCTGTCTATTGCTACAACATTCACTGCCAAACAAGTATTCTAATTGCCTTCGCCCATTTGGTTGTTATATGAATGTTATAGATCTAGAGTAAACATATTACATTAGAGCTACAATACTCACTTAAACTATAGCAACATCAAGTTATTCCATTGATTTTAATAGTTTAGCTATAAACTATTAGACACTTGAATTAATGATTAATGATTTTTTAAGACTGATCCCTTTTTACATGAGACTGATTTGATAAGCCTATTGCACCTACACCCAAGTCTTCTTAGAAGGCACTGAAGTATTATTTAAATACCCCGGTGTTTCATGTAAATACCCTAGACATGTCTTATTTTTTTACAGTGTGTAGGCATGATACTCTTGCACGAAATTCATACAAAAATTAATATAGACAAATATTTTATGCCAAATTATTATGGCATGTTACAAAAAAATAAAGAAAAAAAATCAGTGTCCTCATCTCCAATTTACAAGTCCTAATGCAGTTAATGCACGAGTCTGAGTCCAAGTCCGAGTCATCAGTGATCAAGTCCAAATCAAGTCACAAGTCCTTAACATTAGGGCACAAGTTGGACTCGAGTCCGAGTCTTACTCCAAGCCTGCAATAAAGTCTTATCTATCCTATCTTATCTGTAAAAAGGTTATGGTCAGGACAAGTGAAAAATCTTGCTGCTTGTCTGACTGGACAAGTGGATTAACAAGTTAAATGTCGAGCCCTGTCTTGTAAGCATCAAATCATGTTAATTCAAGAAAACTGCTGATTGGTCACCAGATGGCCCAATCTACTTACCTACTTTTAGGACTTGTGTGAAAATCTGATGTTGTTTTAGGTCATATTTATGCAGAAATATAGAAAATTCTAAAGGGGTTCACAAACTTTCAAGCACCACTGTATGTCCTTTCCTAACTACTTTTCCTTGACCATGATAGAAAATTTCATGAAGTCAAGCAAAGCTGTGAAGGAGAATTCATATGGATATAGGAAAAGACAACTGCAGTGCTAAGAGAACCCGAGTGCACTTATACTCAGCCATGCAATTATGCGATGGTGCATGTTATTGATGTGGGTCTGCTGTGTGAAACTACGATGTTCCGAAGATGCACTACAAAAAGAGCATCTTCGTCCCATGTGCTCTTACCGTGTTGTTTCATGCAGGCTACTGTCAGTGTTGGGCAAGTTACTTCAAAACTGTTTTGCATTATTTAGTACTTGTTACTGTCATTTTAAAGTAATTAGTTACATTACAATATTACTGTATTTAAAATGTAAGGCATTACACTACTATTGCATTACTTTTAAGTTACCTTCACCAAAATGACTGGAAGTATGGATTTGGCAATCTAAATGTAGCTCAAGACGCTCAATTAGCTCATCACACATCCAGTGGAAGGTGATGTGGTATCTGATTGAGCTAGGCTTATGGTTAAAAACAGTAGAATATAATAGCCATAGTGATGGCTCATGGCACAATACAAGGAACAATCATTGCAAGAACAGACAAAAGATCCAAGTCTGGCAAATTGTGATAGAAATACTCAGGGTGCAATTTGTCAGAAAACCAGAAGGGGGGATTTTTTTTTTTTAATCATGAAACGTCACAAAATTAAGGTAACAATAGGCTAACAGCTCAATAACATCCGATGATATCAAATGAATAACACTAAATGAAAACGAACACTAAACCAGAGATAGTAAATTCATCTTCCTATCTCTCTGACTAAATACACGAACACTAATGCCATGTACACACGTAGCCGGGTATTTTTAAAACCGAACATTTTCCCCCCCTCCGTTTATAAAAATGTTTTATCCACACCACCTCGTCTTCGAAAAAAAATCCCTTCCACACATAACCGAACATCTGCGTTTTCAATCACATTCATAAGCATTCCAAACCTGTAGATGGCTATTTCCCCAAATCCTACCCCCTAATCACATCGCCTGTGCTCTGGGAGCAGTAGTTGGGCTTCTAAAATTAAACATGTAAATAGCACCTGCACAATAATTAACGCTTTCAAGGCACTACTCCGATCCATTACTCTTTAGCTAGCCGCACACTACGCCGATTTTCAGCGTACCGAGCCAACTGAAGTCGCGAGTCAGGCGTAAAGACTAGTTTTCGATGGTACCGACTCATCTCACAGCCGATTCGAAAAACTAATCGGGTGCCAAACTGATCGGCGAGAGTCGCTAGCAATAGCCAATCATATCTTTCGCATATAACACGTGACATCATTAAACACAATTTCTAGCGCGAGAAATACGTGTTGGTAGCACCTGATGCAGGTATATACTGTAATTCCATAGACTGAAGCTTTATCCATAGACACAGTGGGCTGGAAAGCCACTCTGCTCAAGTTGTGTGGCTGAATTCCAAATCGCTTTAACTCCCCTATATAAGTGCACTATTTAAGGTTGGGAATAATAGCTCTCGTCTCGTCTCGTCTTCTTCCGCTTTATCCGGGACCGGGTCGCGGAGGCAGCAGTCTAAGCAGGGAAGCCCAAACTTCCCTTTCCCCAGACACCTCGGCCAGCTCCTCGGGAAGAACACCGAGGCGTTCCCAGGCCAGCCGAGAGACATAGTCCCTCCAGCGTGTCCTGGGTCTTCCCCGGGGCCTCCTCCCGGGGGGACATGCCTGGAACACCTCCCCAGGGAGGCGTCCAGGAGGCATCCGAAAAAGATGCCCGAGCCACCTCAGCTGATTCCTCTCGATGTGGAGCAGCAGCGGCTCTACTCCGAGCTCCTCCCGAGTGACTGTACTTCTCACCCTATCTCTAAGGGAGCGCCCAGCCACCCTGCGAAGGAAACTCATTTCGGCCGCTTGTATCCGCGATCTTGTCCTTTCGGTCATTACCCAAAGCTCATGACCATAGGTGAGAGTCGGAACGTAGATCGACCGGTAAATTGAGAGCTTCGCCTTTTGGCTCAGCTCCTTCTTCACCACAACGGACCGGTAAAGCGACCGCATCACTGCGGAGGCTGCACCGATCCGCCTGTCGATCTCACGCTCCATCCTTCCCTCACTCGTGAACAAGATCCCGAGATACTTAAACTCCTCCACTTGAGGCAGAACTTCTCCACCAACCTGGAGAGGGCAAGCCACCCTTTTCCGGTCGAGAACCATGGCCTCGGACTTGGAGGTGCTGATTCTCATCCCAGCTGCTTCACACTCGACTGCAAACCGCCCCAGTGCATGCTGAAGGTCCTGGTTTGAAGAAGCCAACAGGACAACATCATCCGCAAAAAGCAGAGATGAAATCCTGTGGTTCCCAAACAGGATTCCTTCTGGCCCCTGGCTGCGCCTAGAAATTCTGTCCATAAAAATTATGAACAGAACCGGTGACAAAGGGCAGCCCTGCCGGAGTCCAACATGCACTGGGAACAGGTCTGACTTACTGCCGGCAATGCGAACCAGACTCCTGCTCCGTTCGTACAGGGACCGGACAGCCCTTAGCAAAGAGCCCCGAACCCCATACTCCCGAAGCACCCCCCACAGAATACTACGGGGGACACGGTCGAATGCCTTCTCCAGATCCACAAAGCACATGTGGACTGGTTGGGCAAACTCCCATGAACCCTCGAGCACCCTATGAAGGGTATAGAGCTGGTCCAGTGTTCCGCGACCAGGACGAAAACCGCATTGTTCCTCCTGGATCCGAGGTTTGACTATTGGTCGAATTCTCCTCTCCAGTACCCTGGAGTAAACCTTCCCTGGGAGGCTGAGGAGTGTGATTCCCCTATAATTGGGGCACACTCTCCGGTCCCCTTTCTTAAAAAGAGGGACCACCACCCCAGTCTGCCACTCCAGAGGCACTGTCCCTGACCGCCACGCGATGTTGCAGAGGCGTGTCAACCAAGACAGCCCCACAACATCCAGAGACTTGAGATACTCAGGGCGGATCTCATCCACCCCCGGTGCCTTGCCTAGCTCATGCAGCCTAGATAGTGCGCTACATATTCCGTGTTGTGTCATTTGTAATTCAGCCTGTAGCATCTTCAAGTGTTGGATTTAACAGTAACTATATCCAATAGCCAATCACAAAGCTATTAAGTTGTCACGTGTCGCTTCAATCGCGACTGCACTCGTCAACAGTCGAGGGATATGTGCGTGCCCTGTCGGGAGTCGGCTCTGAAATGGGTCGGTTCGGTACCGCGTGGATCGCCGTGGTGTGCGGCTAGCTTAAGTCCATGCTTAATCTCGCTTCTGCAGTAAACAAAGGTCGCACGTTTGACGTCAGGGCAGATTTGTTGTCATTTTTTTGGCGCAGACTGTGACGTTCTAAAACGCCAACCTCCGGTTATCTCTGTCTACACGAAAAGGCATACACGGAGTTTTCAAAAATCTTCACTTTGCCCGGAGTTTTTTTAAATATTCGTTTTTGATGTGTTTTCATGTGGATGACAGGCCAAAACGTAGAAAAATATCTTCGATTTAGCAGATACCCGGCTACGTGTGGACGGGGTCTTACACACAACAAAGTTCGCATTGCTTGTCGCGTTGCTGTGATGTTTCTCTCCCACCAGATTAAATGGACAGTGACTCGAAAATCACTGAAATACATGAATACTAAATGAACAGTTTGCTCTGATGGCGCAGTTCATGTGGCCTTTTCTGCTTTCCCGTCGGTGCGCTATCCGCCGCGTTTCGCCCTTCTTTAATCCACATTTCTGCGAATTTCTCAGCAGGGAAGGAACGCACGTCTGGCCCATTGACAGCGAGGAAAAGAAGGCTGTTCAGTGTGGATACATTCATTCTGTTGCGCTCATCAGTAAGGATGTGATTCATGGCGCTAAATCCACGTTCACACTCTGATTATCTACAATGTATCTATTTGCTGGGGATGTTCGTAGGGTTGCCAACTTTCTCATATCCAAATGAGGGACACTTTGTTCCGGGTGTGGACAAGTACCGGTACAGGCCCTGTACACGCACCCCAGCGCCCCAAAATAGTTACAGTACCGAATCGCCTTTAGGTGAGTGTTTCAAATGTAGGCCACTACAAATTAATTTCTAAAATAGAGCTTTTAAAAATTAATAGACCAATTAATGGATATTTTTAAGTAACTTAATGCAAAATAACAAACAATTCTAATATTATTGTCTCATTTTTCTCTTTTAAACTTTGGCCAAATAATTCATCAGGCCATATTTATGAAGGCAATGTCATAAACTGAAAAATGATTTGCTGTAGCTGTAAAACCCTGATATTTGCTTAATTGTCCATTTGAAAACCCTAAGAACCTTCTGCAATGCTTCATAGCAGAAGAAGAAGAAGAGAGAAAGACATCACAAAGGCAGGACTGAGGCAGAAAAGCTCCCCTACTATTGAGGTATTTCACTCACGTGACCAAGTCATGTGACGCTGCCATTTTGGACGGCACGGCTCGAATCAGTTTGAATGCGAGGAAGGCGACAAACGAAAAACATGCTGAGGTCTATCCTGTTTCGGAAGTTTTTTTTTTTAAGCTATCTGCTATCCTTATCGAACAGTTAGGCTGTATCCACTGGCTGCACCATCTGCTCTAGTTTAATTTGATGCCTAGTCAGTATAGCTTAAAAATTCAGGATATGGCAACAGTGAATGGTTTTAAATCGCAGATGACCGCGACTCGCGGTAATATCGCTTCTCACGGCAATTACGCGATTTACACCACAGCATTGGAGTGAGGGACAGGATCTGTACCTGACGGGACAAATTAAAATTACCCAAAAAACGGGATGTCCCGCCCAATACGGGACGGTTGGCAACCTTAGATGTCCGTGAACATCAAAGCTGCCACTTCGGGTCATTTTGAAAGTGAGTGCAATGTAGACCATAGAAAACTGTGTCACAACATGCCTGTCATGTCAACTTTTTTTTTTTTGGTTTGTTTGTTTTATTGACGGGGTTGTCCCCGAGGATTTTTTTTCAGCAGAGATAAAAACCAGAGGGGGGGATGATCCCCCCCAGCAAATCGCACCCAGGAAATACTGTAACTTTAGGCCTATTCATATTAACATTAATTGAACTGTATTGTATTGTAATATCTAAAGATATGACAGGATACAAAATTAGCATTTCTATGCCTTTATTGTTTTCAAGTTTACAGCATTAAGCATAGTTTATGTTTCATTAAAAAAAAAAAAAAGATTAGCCCTAAGGGATATGACTCCATTTCAGAAATTGAACAAAAATGAACATATTATGGCAAATCGTAGCCTACAATAAAACTGGCCTGAAAAAACCCCACAAGCCTTTTAAATCACAGCTAGACAATGACTATTAGCTATATGAGGCTACCCAGTCACATTTCGAAAAACAGAATTAGAAATAACAAAAATCAAAGTGCTTTTAATGATATTGAAGTGCTTAGGCATATTAGCCCTCGAAGGAAAGGCAGCTCAGTCACTTCAGTCTGACTTCCAACCAGAAAAAAAAACTCAGTTATACAGGACAAAAATGTAAACAAACTGCCAGCATATCTTCAACAACATACTCCGCCACAAGTCTCCTAACCTCTTGAAGCTGAAGGAGCATCTCAGAGTGGCAGAACGTTAATTTTGAGTGCTTTGTGATTTTATCGCCACTCTCATCCTCTGCTTACTTCCTTGCTAACTTCATGTTACTATGGCACCTCTGTAAATGCTTAGTTAAATTACTGGTGCTATTTCGGGAAGTGGACAGTTCTTTAGGTTTAGCACACAAAGTGCATTTGACTACGATGTTCTTCACATCCTTATTTTTCACAAACTTAAAGCAATGGGCGTATACCCATCTAGAGAATGTGCTATCCAACATTAGATCAACTCATCTCTCTCTCTCTCCTGTGTGACTAGCCTAAAGAAAAAGGAAGCGAAACATTTTGCGCAGATGTTTCACCTCTGCTGATCTCGCGTGATTTTGGCGAATTTGTATGAAGGAAAAAAAACCCACCACTTCATTCCAGGTTAAAAATGCATTGTAATGCGCATTACTGACATTTGTACTGAGTAAAATATTACCAAATTTTTTCTGTAATGCCTTACATTACCGCGTTACTGCAAAAAGCAATGCATTACAGTAATTTGTTACTTTTGTAACGCGTTACTCCCAACACTGACTACTGTATATACAACCCCAATTCCAAAAATGTTGGAACACTGTGTAACACATGAGTAAAAACAGAATGTGAAGATTTGCAAAATCATGGAAACCCTATATTTAATTGAAAATAGTACAAGGACAACACGGCAAATGTTGAAACTGAAAATTTTTATTTATTTATTTATTTAAAAAAATATATTCTCATTTTGAATTTGATGTCAGCAACACGTTTCAGAAAAGTTGGGACGGGGCAACAAAAGACTGAAAAAGCTGTGTAATGCTAAAAAAAATAATTTGGTTGATTGTCAACAGGTCAGTAACATGATTGGCGAAAGAAGAGCATCCCAGAGAGGCGGAGTCTCTCAGAAGTAAAGATGGGGAGGGGTTCATTACTCTGTGAAAGACTGTGTGGGCAAACAGTACAACAATTTAAGAACAACATTCCTCAATGTAAAATTGCAAAGAATTTGGGGATCACATCATCTCTGGTACATAATATCATTAAAAGATGCAGAGAATCTGGAGAAATCTCTGTATGCAAGAGACAAGGCTGAAAACTGACACTGGATGCCTGTGATCTCCAGGCCCTCATGCAACACTGCATTAAAAGCAGACACGTGTCTGTAATAGAAATCACTGTATGGCCTCAGGAACACTTCAGAAAACCATAGTCTGTGAAAACAGTTCATTACTGCTTCCACAAATGCAAGTTAAAACCAGATTGTGGCAGCGGGGGCGTGGTCAAGCGCCGGTCTGTGACAGGAGGGCGGAGTTGGGGAAGGTAAGTGGCAGAATCGCTTCACCTGAGTGTAATTAACCTGTGTTTTGTGTGTGTTCTCCCCGGTAAACCGCCCTACTTAAGGAGGGAAAGGGAGAGCGGAAGGGAGCTTCTTCCCCGGCAGAGCCGACAGTGTGTGTGTCTCTGCCTGCTTGGTTTAAACATTGTTAGACTGAAAAGTTCGGCAATAAAGCCTTCTGAGAACCTTGATCTCTGTCCTGCCGTCCTCTGTGCTCCACCCACACGCTATTCGCGCTACAGTGGTGCCGAAACCCGGGAAAAGGTGGAGCATCAGTCCTGCAGCCCCATGGAATCCTCCCCGTTCGCGGACTTGGTCCACGCCCTCGCCACGGCTCAGCAGAGCCAGCACCAGGCACTCGTCACGCTCCGGAAGGAGCAGGAGCGCCGCTTCGAAGCCCTGGTGCTGGCTCAACAGGAAGATCAAGAGGCGTTCCAGCGTCTCCTCGCGTCGGCGGGGTCCACCAGCGCCCCGGCCATGGGCCCGTCTCCCCTCACCTTAACTAAGATGGGCCCGCAGGACGACCCCGAGGCTTTCATCACGTTGTTCGAGCAGGTCGCAGAAGCCTCGGGGTGGCCGATGGAGCAGTGCGCGGCGCGCCTCCTCCCCCTCCTGACGGGAGAGGCGCAGCTGGCCGCACTACAGCTCCCCGCTGATCGCCGGCTGGCCTACGCCGACCTTCGCCGGGCTGTCCTCCAGCGCATAGGGCGCACCACACCGGAGCAGCAGCGCCAGCGCTTCCGCGCACTGCGGATGGAGGAAGTCGGCAGCCCGTTCGCGTTCGGCCAGCAGCTCCGGGACACCTGCTGGCGGTGGCTGAGGGCCGAAGATCGCGACGCCGAGGGAATCATCGACCAGGTGGCGCTGGAACAGTTCATCGCCCGCTTACCAGCCGGAACCACGGAGTGGGTCCAGTGCCACCGCCCGGCGTCGCTGGATCAGGCCGTGGGACTGGCGGAGGATCATCTGGCGGCTGTTCCGGCGGCAGGACAACCACCGACATCGTCTTCTCTCTCCTCTCCTCTCTCTCTTTCTCTCCCCCCTCCTCCCGTGTCTCGTCCTCGCCCCATTCCCCCACCACGGAGGCGGGGGCCGGCTCCACCCCAGCCGGCCCGCCGCACCCGTGGTGCCCTCCCGTTTCTCCCTTCTGTGTCTGTCTCTCCCCCCCTCAGGTGAGTGAGCCTCAGAACACAGCTGCAGAGGGAAGGCCTGGGCCAGTTTGCTGGTGCTGCGGGGAACTGGGCCACCTGCAGCAACAGTGTGCAGCGATGGAGGTGGGGGCGGTGGTGCGGATCCCCGATGCGCCAGAGGCTGCCCTCAATCGGGCCGGAGCGTATCGCATACTGGTAAGTGTACAAGGGGCTACATATCAGGCGTTGGTGGATTCAGGCTGCAATCAGACCTCAATCCGCCAAAGCCTGGTGCAAGACGAGGCATTGGGGGGAGCACAAGGGGTGAAGGTGTTGTGTGTGCACGGGGATATTCACAGCTACCCGTTGGTGTCGGTCCACATATATTTCAGAGGGGAAAAATCAATAGTGAAAGCGGCGGTTAATCCTCGCCTTACCCACTCTTTGATCTTGGGGACTGATTGGCCGGGATTTCGGGGTTTGATGGCACACCTAGTAAAGAGTGGGTCCTGCCGGTTGATGGGGGAGGGTCCCGGTGTCGCTTTGGCTGGAGCGGCGGTCGCAGAGCCGTCTACGTCATCTCCGCGACAGAGTGAGGAGCCCCCGGCCCCTCCTCTTTCTATTGGGGAATCCCTCGCGGATTTCCCACTGGAACAATCGCGAGACGAGACTCTGCGACACGCGTTTGACCAAGTGAGAGTAATCGATGGTCAAACGCTCCAGCCGAACGCCACCCCGCCCTTCCCCTATTTTTCTATTTTGAAGGATAGGTTATACCGTGTGACGCAGGACACTCAGACGAAAGAGAGGGTCACCCAGTTGTTAATTCCAAAGAGCCGCCGGGAATTGGTATTCCAGGCGGCTCACTTTAATCCCATGGCTGGACACCTCGGGCAGGATAAGACACTCGCCCGGATAATGGCCCGATTCTATTGGCCGGGGATTCACGGCGACGTCCGTAAGTGGTGTACGGCGTGCCGCGAATGCCAGTTAGTAAATCCAGCGGCCATTCCAAAAGCGCCCTTGCGCCCCCTACCATTAATCAAGACCCTGTTCGAAAGAATTGGGATGGATCTCGTCGGGCCATTAGACCGGTCAACACGTGGGTACCGCTTTATATTGGTTCTGGTGGACTATGCAACGCGATACCCGGAAGCGGTGCCTCTTCGCAATATCTCAGCACGCAGTATTGCAGAGGCCCTCTTCCACGTCATCTCCCGGGTTGGAATCCCGAAAGAGATTCTGACTGACCAGGGCACCTCGTTTATGTCACGAACACTGAGCGAACTGTATGGGCTACTGGGTATTAAGCCGATCTGCACCAGTGTTTATCACCCACAGACGGACGGTTTAGTTGAACGGTTCAATCGCACCCTCAAGAATATTATCAAAAAATTCGTAAGTGAGGACGCACGTAACTGGGATAAGTGGCTTGAACCCTTGCTGTTTGCAGTGCGAGAGGTCCCCCAAGCCTCCACGGGGTTCTCCCCATTTGAATTATTATATGGGCGTAAGCCGCGCGGCATCTTAGATGTACTGCAGGAAAATTGGGAGGAGGGACCTTCACAGAGCAAAAACGAAATTCAGTACGTTATGGATCTGCGTGCAAAACTCCACACGCTCACCCACCTAACTCAGGAGAATTTGCGCCAGGCCCAGGAACGGCAAACCCGCCTGTACAACAAGGGCATGCGCCTTAGAGAGTTCACTCCGGGAGATAAGGTACTCGTCCTGTTGCCCACGTCGAGCTCCAAATTAATCGCCAAGTGGCAAGGACCCTTTGAGGTCACACGGCAAGTCGGGGACGTCGACTATGAGGTTAGGTGAACGGACAGGGAGGGGGCACTACAGATCTACCACCTCAATCTGTTAAAACTCTGGAAAGAGGAGGTCCCTGTGGCGTTGGTGTCGGTAGTTCCGGAGAAGGCGGAGCTGGGTCCGGAGGTCCAAAAAGGGACATTGGCATCTCGTACCTCTCCGGTCCCCTGTGGAGACCACCTCTCCCCAACCCAACTCACGGAGGTCGCCCAGTTGCAGGCCGAGTTTTCGGATGTATTCTCGCCCCTGCCCGGTCGCACTAACCTCATAGAACACCACATAGAGACGCCCCCGGGGGTGGTAGTGCGCAGCTGTCCTTATAGTGTTAGGACTAGGACTGTTTTGGCCTCTAGAGGCCGCTGTTATTTCCTTTTCATGTCGTGTTCATTTTGGCCTCTAGAGGCCGCCACTGTTCCTGTGTTTTGAGTTTGTGTTAATTGCCTAATTATCTTCACCTGTGTCCTTAATTAGTTTGTCTATTTATACCCCTGAGTTCAGTCCTCTTGTCACGGAGTCTTTGTGCTGTTATGTTTATCTCCAGTTTCCTTTGTACTGTGTTTTTTGATCTTCTTAGCTTTTGTATTTTTGCACTTTGCTTTTCTTTTGGATTATACTCTTTGGTTTTTTTTTGTCTTTTGTTTTGCCCTGTATATAGTGTATATAGTTTAAATAAACCTTTTGATTCTTTTTCTACTTCCGCCTCACGCCTCTGCATTTGAGTCATCCCCCTGGTGGCCTAGTGGGGGTTTGCTGGATTATCACACCAACGAACCAGGTTCGAATCCCAGCAAAACCCTAACAGAAAGACTCCGTCATGACCGACTCAGCAGAGGCTGCTTCAACTGTCTACCCGGCCAACCTTCAGGGAATTATGGCAGCTTTGACACGCTTCGGAGCGACCATGGACGCTCATGGACGTACGCTCACCAGCCAACGTGAGGCCCTCACTCGCCACGAGGAACTGCTTCAGCAAATTGGGAAAACCCTGGCACAGCTGACATCTCTGCCTGCATCTCCTGCTCCTGATCCAGTTCCTGCTCCTGATCCAGCTCCCACTCCTGCTCCAGTGCCTCCTGCAATGCTGCCTTCTTCACCTCGCGAACCCAGCCTTCCTGCACCACAGAGGTATGACGGCAAGCACAGTGAGTGCCGAGAGTTCCTTACCCAGTGTCAACTCACCTTTGAGCTTCAGCCTACCACCTACACTACGGATCGCCGCAAGATTGCCTTTGTGATCACCTTATTAGCTGGTAAGGCGCGAGCCTGGGCTACTGCTATCTGGCAAAGACAGGGACCTGAGTGCTTTGATTTCCAGCTGTTTTCTGAAGAGATGCTTCGGGTCTTCGATCAGGCAGACATCAGTACCGACGCAGCCCGAAAGCTCATGTCCATCCGGCAAGGAGGAAGCGTCGCAGATTACGCCATCTCGTTCCGAACACTCGCAGCAGTAAGTGGATGGAACGAGACTGCCCTGGTGTCAGCCTTCCACCATGGTCTGTCTGACCCCATCAAGGACGGTCTGGCCTCTATTGGATGCCCAAGTGACCTCGAAACCCTCATCTCACATGCTATTCGTCTGGACAACAGGATGAGAGAACGCCACCAAGCCTTGAGCCCCCCCAGCCTCCCTACCTCTACCTGGAGACCGTCTACCTCCTTCAGTGACTGTCCAGAACCCATGCAAGTGGGTCGTACTCGCCTCTCCGCATCTGAGAGGGAGCGCAGAAGGAGGGACAAGTGCTGCATCTACTGTGGCAAGCCTGGTCACTTCCGAGCATCATGTCCCGAACTCTTGGGAAAAGGACCGCCCCGTCCAGCCGAGGGAGGGTTGTGACGGGGCCTACCCTCTCTCCCGGACTCCCTGGCCAAGGAATCTACATCCCGGTCTCCATCTCCTGGGGTGAGTCTGTCCACTCTTGTCAAGCTTTGATAGACTCAGGGGCGGCTGGGAACTTTATGGATATTCACTTCGCCCAAAGCATCAATATTCCGACTGCACCTCTTGAAGTCCCACTGTCTGTGTCTGCCCTCGATGGCCAAGCGTTAGGTGATGGAAGAGTCACCCAAGTTACTTCTCCAGTTTTCCTCCAGTCTCAAGGTCACAAGGAAGAAATATCCCTGCACCTGATTCCTTCACCTGAGTTCCCAGTTATTCTAGGCCTTCCTTGGCTTACTCGCCACAACCCTCGCATAGACTGGGTAACAAGCCAGGTTGTGGAATGGGGCCCTGCATGCCATGCCTCTTGTCTGCTCTCTAGCTCTCCTGTGTCTCCTGCCGAGCCCCCTGATCTCACCGAGTTATCTCAAGTTCCCACAGAGTACTGGGATCTCAAGGAGGTATTCAGCAAGAGCAGGGCCGCCGTTCTTCCTCCGCACCGGGCCTACGACTGTGCCATCGACTTGCTCCCTGGGACTACCCCTCCTCGTGGCAGACTGTTTTCACTCTCTCAGCCAGAACGCAAGGCCATGGAGGAATACCTCAAAGATGCCCTGGTCTCTGGGTTTATTCGACCCTCCACTTCACCTGCTGGAGCCGGCTTCTTCTTTGTCGGCAAGAAGGATGGGGGGCTCCGACCATGTATTGATTACAGGGGCCTGAATAAGATCACTGTGCGCAACCGATATCCCCTTCCGCTGATGTCCACAGCTTTCGACCTGCTCCAAGGTGCCACCGTCTTCACCAAGTTGGACCTACGGAACGCATACCACCTCATCCGTATCCGACAGGGAGACGAGTGGAAGACTGCCTTTAACACCCCGTCTGGGCACTACGAATACCAGGTGATGCCCTTCGGACTCACCAACGCACCAGCTGTTTTTCAGGCCCTAATCAACGACGTCTTAAGGGACGTGATTAACCTATACGTTTTTGTCTACCTCGACGACATCCTTATCTTTTCCAAGACCGTGCAGGAGCACCGCCACCATGTCCGCCAGGTTCTCCAGAGGCTGCTACAGAACAATCTGTTCGCCAAGGCCCAGAAATGCGAATTTCATGTTCCCGAGGTCTCCTTTCTGGGATTTATTGTACGGACAGGCCAACTCCAAATGGACCCTGCCAAGACCCTGGCCGTCCGGGATTGGCCTACTCCCAAGTCCGTTAAGGAGGTTCAGCGGTTCTTAGGATTCGCTAACTTCTACCGCAAGTTCATCAGGAACTTCAGTTCTGTGGCAGCACCCATGTCAGACCTCACTAAAGGGACAGGTGGATCTTATGGCTGGTCTCCTCAGGCAGAAAAGGCATTCAAAGACCTCAAGGACTGCTTCTGCACGGCACCCATTCTGGTTCTCCCGGACACCTCCCAACCATTCATCGTGGAGGTGGACGCCTCGGACAGTGGTGTCGGCGCGGTGCTCTCTCAACGTTCGGAAGGAAAGCTGCACCCCTGCGCTTACTTCTCCCACCGCCTGAGTCCTGCTGAGTCCCGGTACGATGTGGGGGATCGAGAACTGCTAGCGGTCAAACTGGCCCTTGAGGAGTGGAGGCACTGGCTGGAGGGAGCACAACATCCATTCCTGGTTTGGACTGACCACAAGAACCTGGAGTACCTCCAGCAAGCCAAGAGACTGAACCCTCGACAGGCTAGGTGGGCCCTGTTTTTCAGTCGGTTTGACTTCACCCTCTCATACCGCCCCGGCTCCAAGAACACCAAACCTGACGCACTGTCCAGACTGTTCTCTGCCACTAACAGGGAGAATGAAGTCGGGCCTATTATCCCTGTGTCCCGGATTGTGGCCCCTGTCCGCTGGGGTATTGAGGAGGCTGTCCGACGAGCCCAACGCCAGGACCCCGGTCCTGGGACGGGGCCACCAGGCCTCTTGTACGTCCCACATCAAGCCCGGGCCAAGGTTCTCCAGTGGGGTCACTCTTCCCCTCTCACCGCCCACCCGGGAGCTCAGAGGACCCTGGACTTCCTGAAAAGACGCTTCTGGTGGCCTAACATGGAGAAGGAAGTAAGGTCATTTGTCCTGTCCTGTGAGGTTTGCACCAGAACCAAGAACCCACGACAGCGTCCCCAGGGTCTCCTGCATCCTCTCACCATTCCCCGGCGTCCCTGGTCCCACGTGGCAGTCGACTTTATCACGGGTCTCCCTGAGTCACAAGGTAACACGGTCATTTTGGTCTTAGTTGACAGATTCTCCAAGGCCTGCCGCTTCATACCACTGTGCAAACTCCCCTCTGCTCTTGAAACTGCGAAACTTTTGTTTAATCATGTCTTCCGAGTCTTTGGTCTTCCACAGGACATCGTCTCAGACCGAGGGCCCCAGTTCTCCTCCCGAGTGTGGCACGGGTTCTGCAAGGTCATCGGAGCCACTGCCAGCCTCTCCTCTGGGTTTCACCCACAGTCCAATGGTCAGACGGAGAGGCTCAACCAGGACCTGGAAACCACCCTGCGAGGCCTGGCTATGGATAACCCGACATCGTGGAGCACCTGGCTGCCATGGGCGGAGTACGCCCACAACACCCTGCAGTCATCGGCCACCAAGCTGTCGCCATTCCAGTGCCAATTCGGGTTCCAGCCACCTCTGTTCCCGGACCAGGAGGAGGACGCGGGGGTGCCCTCGGTCAACCAATATGTGAGACGGTGTCGCAAGACCTGGAGCAAGGTCAGGAAGACCCTCATACAGACCTCCAGAACCAACCAGACTCAGGCCAACCGCCATAGAAGACCTGCACACGCTTTCCGCCCTGGGCAGCGTGTTTGGCTGTCCACTAAGGACCTTCCACTGCGGGTGGAGAACCGCAAGCTTGCTCCTCGCTACATTGGCCCCTTCAAGGTGGTGCGCAGGGTGAACCCTGTCTCCTACCGGCTCCAGTTGCCCCAGACTCTGAGGATCAACCCCACTTTCCATGTTTCCCTGTTACGGCCCGTACTGACGTCTACGTATGCCCCTGCCCCTAGGAACCCCCCACCCCCCCGCATCTTCCAGGGGCAGACTGTGTTCACTGTGAATCGCCTGCTTGACTCCCGCCGGGTCCGCGGCGGGTTGCAATATCTGGTGGACTGGGAGGGCTATGGTCCTGAGGAGCGCTGCTGGGTTCCTGCTCGGGATGTCCTTGATAAAGAACTATGTCGGGACTTCCATTCGGCCCATCCGGATCGCCCTGGGAACGTCAGGAGACGCTCCTAGAGGGGGGGGTCCTGTTAGGACTAGGACTGTTTTGGCCTCTAGAGGCCGCTGTTATTTCCTTTTCATGTCGTGTTCATTTTGGCCTCTAGAGGCCGCCACTGTTCCTGTGTTTTGAGTTTGTGTTAATTGCCTAATTATCTTCACCTGTGTCCTTAATTAGTTTGTCTATTTATACCCCTGAGTTCAGTCCTCTTGTCACGGAGTCTTTGTGCTGTTATGTTTATCTCCAGTTTCCTTTGTACTGTGTTTTTTGATCTTCTTAGCTTTTGTATTTTTGCACTTTGCTTTTCTTTTGGATTATACTCTTTGGTTTTTTTTTTTGTCTTTTGTTTTGCCCTGTATATAGTGTATATAGTTTAAATAAACCTTTTGATTCTTTTTCTACTTCCGCCTCACGCCTCTGCATTTGAGTCATCCCCCTGGTGGCCTAGTGGGGGTTTGCTGGATTATCACACCAACGAACCAGGTTCGAATCCCAGCAAAACCCTAACATATAGATTACCCGAACACAAAAAAAAGGTAGTTCGGGAAGAACTTCAGGCCATGCTCGAAATGGGCATCGTCGAGGAGTCCCACAGTGACTGGAGCAGCCCGGTGGTCTTAGTTCCTAAGGCCGACGGCTCGGTACGGTTCTGTGTGGACTATAGAAAAGTCAACACGGTGTCTAAATTCGACGCGTACCCAATGCCTCGTATTGATGAGCTGCTCGATCGACTAGGCACGGCTCGCTTTTACTTGACACTGGATTTGACAAAGGGATATTGGCAGATCCCCTTGACTCCATTATCCCGGGAGAAAACGGCCTTTTCCACACCGTTCGGCTTACACCAGTTCGTCACACTTCCGTTTGGGCTGTTTGGGGCGCCCGCTACGTTTCAGCAGCTGATGCACCGGGTCCTCCGGCCCCACGCCACCTACGCAGCCGCTTACCTAGACGACATCATTATTTATAGTAATGACTGGCAGCGGCACCTGCAACACCTGAGGGCCGTCCTTAGGTCGCTGAGGCGGGCGGGGCTCACTGCCAACCCGAAGAAGTGTGCGATTGGGCGGGTGGAAGTACGGTATCTGGGCTTCCACTTGGGTAACGGGCAGGTGCATCCCCAAATTAATAAGACAGCAGCGATTGCGGCCTGCCCGAGACCCAAGACCAAAAAGGGGGTGAGACAGTTCCTGGGGCTGGCTGGCTATTATCGTAGGTTTATACCTAATTATTTGGACGTCACCAGCCCGCTGACTGACCTCACTAAAAAGGGGGCGCCAGATCCGGTCCAGTGGACGGAGCAGTGCCAGCGGGCTTTCTCTGAGGTAAAGGCTGCACTGTGTGGGGGGCCACTTTTGCACTCCCCTGACTTCTCTCTCCCTTTTTTGTTACAGACGGATGCGTCGGACAGAGGGCTGGGGGCCGTTTTGTCCCAGCAGGTGGGGGGAGAGGACCGCCCAGTGTTATACATCAGCCGGAAGCTGTCAGTGCGTGAGGGGCGCTACAGCACTATCGAGAAAGAGTGCCTGGCCATCAAGTGGGCGGTCCTCGCCCTCCGTTACTACCTGCTGGGGTGCTCTTTCACCCTCTGTTCGGACCACGCGCCCCTCCAGTGGCTCCACCGCATGAAGGATGCCAACGCGCAGATCACCCGTTAGTATCTGGCGCTCCAACCTTTCAACTTCAAGGTGGTCCACAGGCCAGGGGCGCAGATGGTCGTGGCGGACTTCCTCTCCCGTCAACGGGGGGGGGGGAGTCGGCTGCGGGCCGGACGGGCGGCCGGCCTGAGTCGGGCGGTGGGGGTATGTGGCAGCGGGGGCGTGGTCAAGCGCCGGTCTGTGACAGGAGGGCGGAGTTGGGGAAGGTAAGTGGCAGAATCTCTTCACCTGAGTGTAATTAACCTGTGTTTTGTGTGTGTTCTCCCCAGTAAACCGCCCTACTTAAGTAGGGAAAGGGAGAGCGGAAGGGAGCTTCTTCCCCGGCAGAGCCGACAGTGTGTGTGTGTGTGTCTCTGCCTGCTTGGTTTAAACATTGTTAGACTGAAAAGTTTGGCAATAAAGCCTTCTGAGAACCTTGATCTCTGTCCTGCTGTCCTCTGTGCTCCACCCACACGCTATTCGCGCTACACAGATATAAACAATATCCAGAAACACCACCACCTGGACCTGAGCTCTTTTACGATGGACTGAGGCAAAGTGGAAAATTGTCCCGAGGTCTGACAAATCTCATCTCATCTCATTACCTGTAGCCGCTTTATCCTGTTCTACAGGGTCGCAGGCAAGCTGGAGCCTATCCCAGCTGACTACGGGCAAGAGGCGGGGTACACCCTGGACAAGTCGCCAGGTCATCACAGGGCTGACACATAGACACAGACAATCATTCACACTCACATTCACGGTCAATTTAGAGTCACCAGTTAACCTAACCTGCATGTCTTTGGACTGTGGGGGAAACCGGAGCACCCGGAGGAAACCCACGCGGACACGTGGAGAACATGCAAACTCCGCACAGAAAGGCCCTCACCGGCCATGGGGCTTGAATCCAGATCTTCTTGCTGTGAGGCGACAGCACTAACCACTACACCACCGTGCCACCCAGGTCACATGGTGTTTGTTTTTAATCAAAAGCCAATGAAATATAAAATGCTTCAAATATGTTAATACAGTGCCTTGCAAAAGTATTCATACCACTTGAACTTTTTCACATTTTTCCACCTTACAACCATGAACTTAAAAGTTTTTTTATTGAGATTTTATGTTATAGACCAACACAGAGTAGCACATAATTGTGAAGTGAAACGAAAATGATAAATGGTCTTCAAATTTTTAAACAAATAAAAATCTGAAAAATGTGGTGTGCATTAGTATTCAGCCCCCTGTACTCTGATACCTCTCAATACAATCCAGTGCAATCAATTGCCTTCAGAAGTCATCTAATTAGTTAATAGAGTCCTACTGTGTGTACTGTAATTTACTCTCAGCATAAATACACTTGCTCTGTGAAGGCCTCAGTGGTTTGTTAGAGAACACTGAAGAACAAACAGCATCATGAAGACCAAAGAACTCATCAGACAGGTCAGGGATAAAGTTCTGGAGAAGTTTAAAGCAGGGTTAGGTTATAAAAAAATATATCCCAAGCTCTGAACATCTCAAGAAGCACTGTTCAATCCATCATTCAAAAATGGAAAAAGCATGGCACAACTGCAAACCTAACAAGACATGGCCGTCCACCTAAACTGACAGAGCAAGCAAGGAGAGCACTGGTCAGAGAAGCAGCCAAGAGGCCCATGATCACTCTGGAGGAGCTGCAGAAATCCACAGCTCAGGTGGAAGAATCTGTGCACAGGACAACTACCGGTATAAGTTGTACACACCACAAATCTGGCCTTTTTGGAAGAGTGGCAAGAAGAAAGCCATTGTTGAAAGACAGGCATAAGAAGTCCTGTTTGCATTTTGCCAGAAGCCATGTAGGGAACACAGCAAACATGTGGAAGAAGGTGCTTTGGTCAGATGAGACCAAAGTTGAACTTTTTGGCCTAAATGCAAAGCGCTATGTGTGGCGGAAAACTAACACTGCTCATCACCCTGCACACACCATCCCCACTGTGAAACACGATGGTGGCAGCATCATGCTATGGGGATGCTTTTCTTCAGCAGGGACAGGGAAGCTGGTCAGAGTTGATAGGAAGATGGATGGAGCTGAATACAGGGCAATCCTGGAAGAAAACCTGTTGGAGGCTGCAAAAGACTTGAGACTGGGAAGGAGATTCACCTTCCAGCAAGACAATGACCCTAAGCATACAGCCAGAGCTACAATGGAATGGTTTAGATCAAAGAATATTCATGTGTTAGAATGGCCCAGTCAAAGTCCAGACCTAAATCCCATTGAGCATCTGTGGCAAGACTTGAAAATTGCTGTTCACAGACACTCTCCATCCAATCTGGCTGAGCTTGAGCTATTTTGCAAAGAAGAATGGGCAAAAATTTCAGTGTCTAGATGTGAAAGCTGGTAGAGACATACCACAAAAGACTTGCAGCTGTAATTGCAGCAAAAGGTGGCTCTACAAAGTATTGATGCAGGGGGGCTGAATACTAATGCACATCACATTTTTCAGATTTTTATTTGTTTAAAATTTTGAAGACCATTTATCATTTTTGTTTCACTTCACAATTATGTGCTACTCTGTGTTGGTCTATCACATAAAATCTCAATAAAAAACTTTTAAGTTCGTAGTTGTAAGGTGGAAAAATGTGAAAAAGTTCAAGGGGTATGAATACTTTTGCAAGGCACTGTATATTGTCTCATCATTAAACATTACATATATAATGCAATAATTAATAACTGAAACTATTTTACATTTTTGAACAATAACATTTTATTCCAAGCATGTTTTTTTACTTAAATGAACAAACTTTCACATGAAAGAATGAGCAAATAATAAGCTAAATAACCAAGTAAATGTTTCCCTGTGCAGGCTCATTTAATTGTCACATAGTCAAGAGCTTAATCTCATCTTATTATCTCTAGCCACTTTATCCTGTTCTACAGGGTCGCAGGCAGGCTGGAGCCTATCCCAGCTGACTACGGGCGAAAGGCGGGGTACACCCTGGACAAGTCGCCAGGTCATCACAGGGCTGACACATAGACACAGACAACCATTCACACTCACACCTACGGTCAATTTAGAGTCACCAGTTAACCTAACCTGCATGTCTTTGGACTGTGGGAGAAACCGGAGCACCCGGAGGAAACCCACGCGGACACGGGGAGAACATGCAAACTCCGCACAGAAAGGCCCTCGCCGGCCACGGGGCTCGAACCCGGACCTTCTTGCTGTGAGGCGACAGCGCTAACCACTACACCACCGTGCCGCCCAAGAGCTTAATGTCTGTTATAAACTGAAATGCTGCCAAGTGGTATTTGGTGTATGAAGGAGGTACATTATCTATCCCACCACCTCCCCAGACCGCAGTGCCTTTTTTAACCTGAAAAGTGGTCCCTTATGCCATATGCTGCTCAGATACAAACTTTTTTTTCTGTAACATTTAATTTTGTGCTGGAAAACGAACATTTGGAACTCTAAAATATTTTTGTACTGACTCGATAATGTAGAAGTCATAAAATAGAAATCTATAACAGAGTAAGGGTGCCTAAGGCTTTTGCACAGTACTGTATGTATTACAAACAATGTTACAGGTGCAGCAATTTGTCTCATTTATGACACAAAATTAGATCAACACTTTCCTAATGGAGTTAAATTTGATTAAAATGTGTCAATCAGTGTGGCATTATGATATCCATATGTAATTCCAAAACATATTGAAATATATCCATAATGTTTTGTGTATATTTATTTAATAATTAACTCGATTTACTTGTAATGCATGAGAAAAATAATTTAACACTGGCAGCAGATTCAACACCAGTTTCCGCCCACTGATTGTAAGAGTCCCATGGAGGTGCAGGTACATTCTGTGTATTCAGCTGTGAGTGCGATGCTCTTTGCTGTGAAAGAGTGATCCAGAGTCATTGTAAGTTAAGAGCGAACTAAAGTACTACTTTGGCTATGACAGTGTTCAGAAAACCACGTTAGTTTTACGATGGTTCTTAAAAGGCAGTTAAAGATGCAGAGTTGGCATAGAAACTTGGTTGTTTGAGGGGGAGGATGGCAAGTTTCCGACTTTAACAGTATTTTTCAGTTGCAGGATTCTGCATGGGGAGGCATGGTGGTGTAGTGGTTAGCGCTGTCGCCTCACAGCAAGAAGGTCCGGGTTCAAGCCCCGTGGCCGGTGAGAGCCTTTCTGTGCAGAGTTTGCATGTTCTCCCCGTGTCTGCGTGGGTTTCCTCCAGGTGCTCCGGTTTCCCCCACAGTCCAAAGACATGCAGGTTAGGTTAACTGGTGACTCTAAATTGACCGTAGGTGTGAGTGTGAATGGTTGTCTGTGTCTATCTGTCAGCCCTGTGATGACCTGGTGACTTGTCCAGGGTGTACCCCGCCTGTCGCCTGTAGTCAGCTGGGATAGGCTCTAGCTTGCCTGCGACCCTGTAGAACAGGATAAAGCGGCTAGAGATAATGAGATGAGATGAGAGGATTCTGCATACATATACTCGTACTTTAGCCATACTATAAGTAATAAAGATGCATTGTCTGTTTTTGCTCATTCTTTTATTCACCGTCATTCCAGAGTTGCTGGGAAAATATTTGCTGTATGCCTTGTGCAGGATGGCCAAGTGCCAAGGCTTTTACGAAAATGGTGCTACAACTTCCTTTTTACTGGAAACTGAAAAACATTAGCAGAGATGCTGTGCACCTGGAGTTTTCCACATTGATCAAGATGATTGCACAACAAATTATTATATCCTCAAAATGATGGTGTCAGGGATATTATAGCTTCACTGCATTCGTGGATGCAGATCCTGGCTGTGAATGTGATCACTTAAATACTATTTATCTGAATCACTTCAAAGTTATTGTGCACATTAATGAAACAGACAGGAAGAATCCTATAGACTTTGGTGAATGCATGACCTTCCTTCTACCATCACTAAGAAGCCAAACTCTTGTCATTTTAGAGACTTACCCTGCTGTTAATACAAGTCAAGTCAAGTTTATTTGTATAGCGCTTTTAACAATAAACATTCTTGCAAAGCAGCTTTACAGAATTTGAACGACTTAAAATATGAGCTAATTTTATCCCTAATCTGTCCCCAATGAGCAAGCCTGTGGCGACGGTGGAAAGGAAAAACTCCCTCAGATGACATGAGGAAGAAACCTCGAGAGGAACCAGACTCAAAAGGGAACCCATCCTCATTTGGGCAACAACAGACAACACGACTATAACATTAACAGTCCTAACATAAAGTCAGCTTCATTGATGCTATAATCCCCCCATCGACGGAAACCCGAGCACAAAACCGTTCACGACAACAACGGCAACAACAATAATTAAAGCCGCTAGCGGCCTTGACAGGAACTCGCACGTGTGGTTCTGCAAACCCTGTGGTTTCTGGGTTGTAGAATTTTCTTATATCATAGCCAGTCTCTTTTGTTTTATTTCTTTACTGGATAGCACTGGCCACTGGGCGGTGTGTATGACTGGTAATTACTAACACTGACCACGAGGCGGTGTGTGTATGACTGTTAATTACTAACAATGGACACTAGGTGGTGTGTATGACTGGTAATTACTAACACTGACCACTAAAGGCCAATTTATGCTGACAGCCCAGTCCTCACAGATAGCGTCGCAGACAGTGTCTGCGTAGCCCCCCCACCTTCGCAGACGCTCTGCGCGCACCTCCCAAAAATTGTGACCACCACAGAAGCCTCGCACACAGCGTTGCAGACAAGAGGGCTCTGATTGGTCCGCTCTACATCCGCTGTACACGCACTTCCGCTTCCCTACTTTCCCGGTTTGTTTTGTTTTCATGACCGCCATTTTTAAAAACACAAGCGAAGATGGAGCAGCATGAAGAGCGGTTGATCGAGGAAGTGAGGAAGTACGTACATCTATACGACTCCAGTTCTAGTCATTATAAGTAACCGGAGGATAAACACTCCACTAACCACACCCACCAACTACTCCTAGCGATTTCGCGACTTCGCGCCCCCTTGCATTGTGGCGGTGAATAACATCGCGCACGCCTATTACTCCCCGCTCAATGATAAATTACAACTGTCTGCGAAAAGCTATCTGCGAAAGCCTTGTCGCAAGAACATGCAGAGGCCTTAAGCGGTGTGTACGATTGGTAATTACTAACACTGGCCACTAGGCGGAGTGTATGACTGGTAATTGCTAACACTGGCCACTAGGCGGTGTGTGTGACTGTAATTACTAACACTGGCCACTAGACGGTGTATGTATGACTGGTAATTAGTAACACTGACCACTAGGCGGTGTGTGTGACTGTAATTACTAACACTGGCCACTAGGCGGTGTGTATGACTGGTAATTGCTAACACTGGCCACTAGGCGGTGTGTGTGACTGTAATTACTAACACTGGCCACTAGGCGGTGTATGTATGACTGGTAATTAGTAACACTGACCACTAGGCGGTGTGTATGACTGGTAATTACTAACACTGGCCACTAGGCGGTGTGTATGACTGGTAATTACTAACGCTGGCCACTAGGCAGTGTGTGTATGACTGGTAATTACTAACACTGGCCACTAGGCGGTGTGTGTGACTGTAATTACTAACACTGGCCACTAGGCGGTGTGTGTCTCATCTCATCTCATCTCATCTCATCTCATTATCTCTAGCCGCTTTATCCTTCTACAGGGTCGCAGGCAAGCTGGAGCCTATCCCAGCTGACTATGGGCGAAAGGCAGGGTACACCCTGGACAAGTCGCCAGGTCATCACAGGGCTGACACATAGACACAGACAACCATTCACACTCACATTCACACCTACAGTCAATTTAGAGTCACCAGTTAACCTAACCTGCATGTCTCTGGACTGTGGGGGAAACCGGAGCACCCGGAGGAAACCCACGCGGACACGGGGAGAACATGCAAACTCCGCACAGAAAGACCCTTCGCCGGCCATGGGGCTCGAACCCGGACGTTCTTGCTGTGAGGCGACAGCGCTAACCACTGGCGGTGTGTGTATGACTGGTAATTACAAACACTGACCACTAGGCGGTGTGTGTGGCTGTAATTACTAACACTGGCCACTAGGTGGTGTGTGTATGACTGGTAATTACTAACACTAGCCACTAGGCGGTGTGTGTTACTGTAATTACTAACACTGGCCACTAGGCGGTGTGTATGACTGGTAATTACAAACACTGACCACAAGGCTGTGTGTATGACTGGTAATTACTAACACTGGCCACAAGGCGGTGTGTGTGACTGTAATTACTAACACTGGCCACTAGGCGGTGTATATGACTGGTAATTACTAACACTGACCACTAGGTGATTTGTATGACTGGTAATTACTAACACTGGCCACTAGGCGGTGTGTGTGACTGTAATTACTAACACTGGCCACTAGGCGGTGTGTATGACTGGTAGTTACTAACACTGGCGACTAGGCGGTGTGTATGACTGGTAATTACTAACACTGACCACTAGGCGGTGTGTATGACTGGTGGTACACGGACAAACCACAAAAAATCGACTTGATGGGTTTACCATTTTTTCTTACCGGTAGGTATGGTGCTCCGCTCGGAGCTCCGCTATGAGTATGAGTGTGTTGGTGGCGCCAGGGACGTCACTAGGTTTGAGAGACAGGGGTAGCTTAGCACCCAGAGGAGAAAAGGTATTGTGCGCGCGCAGCGCGCGCCGAGCATTTTTCAGAGCACCTACTAAGGCTGTCAATCAATTCATTATTTCAAGAGCATCACACCTTGGGGACACACTTCCCACCATTTCTATTCTATTTTAAAATTGCTTTCATCATTTAATTGTTTGCTGAAGCAACTTCACCAGCTAAACTACAAAAATGTGAAAAAACCAATGGTAGGTGTCATGCATTCCTGCGCAAACTGAAGAGGGCAAGTGCTTCACAAATCATCATGTAAACATTCTACAGAAGACTCAATATAGCCTAGGTAAAGTTAAGCAAATGCAAACCACTGACATCAAATTACAATCTCACCGTGTGTGTCTGCAAATGAAAGCATAGAATTCTGACTCTCTGCAAACCCAACTCAATGGAAGCCCGCACCGCGCCTGCTGCAGAATGCCCGCGTACTAGCCTACCACTCGACGTGACGCTTGACACAGAGCCAATGAGGAGGAATCATAACGATATTAATAATATTGCATTAAACAATAAATAAGCAAGCAGAAACTGTTGTTCGGATTAACTTGCGTTCTTGATGGCTCATGTTCAGTGCTTTACTGCCTTTGTTTTTTTTGGGAAAAAAAATAAAAATATAAATAATTTAAAAAAGGGCAAAAAATATAGGGTGGCTTTGCCATAAGATAGGGTGGCTGGAGCTACCCTAAAATGGGTCTGGCGACGTCTATGGGTGGCGCTATGTCAGGTATGTCATAGATGTAACGCTTGCGTTTGAAAAAGTTTAACATTACCCATGATAAAATAGGTTTTCAAACTGGTGTATATGAAACCAGATCAGAATCCCACAAAACGTTAATTTCTTTTAAAAGAAATGTACCCATTCTGTATATACATACACACACATAGATAGATATAGATATGTACTCACACACACACACACACATTCAACCCCATTACCAGAAAAGTTGGTATATTTTCCAAAATGTAATTAAAAACAAAAATCTGTGATTTGTTAATTCGTGTGATAATTTAACTGACAAAAGTACAAAGAAAAGGTTTTCAATAGTTTTACTGTCCAACTTAATTTTAAATATAAACAAAGTTAGAATTTGATGCCTGCAACACACTCAAAAAAGTTGGGATAGAGGTATTATTACTGTTATATTACATCACCTTTCTTTTTAATAACACTTTTTAATCATGTAGGAACTGAGGATACTAATTGTTGCAGTATTACAATTGGAATTTTTGTCCATTCTTGCTTGATACAAAACTTCAGCTGCTCAACAGTCTGTGGTCGCCACTTTCTGATTCTCCTCTTTTTGATGTCATATATATATTCTCAGTAGGAGACAGATCTGGACTGGCAGCAGACCAGTCAAGCACATGCACTCTGTGTCTACGAAGCTACGCTGTTGTAGCCCATGTAGAATGAGGCGTGGCATTGTCCTGCTGAAATAAGCATCAACTTCCCGGGAAGAGACATTGCCTTGGTAAATATGTCTCTCTCTAAACAATATATGCTCCAATATATCAATGGTACCTTCACACATACGCAACTCCTCCATGCCGTGGGCACTGATGCACCCCCATACCATCACAGATGCTGGCTTTTGCACCTTTCTCTGATAACAAACTGTATGGTCGTGTTCAACTTTGGCACTGAGAATTCAAGTTCAGTTTTCCCGAAAACAAACTGAAATGTACACTCATCTAACCACAGCACATGTTTCTACTGTCTTTCAGTCCATGTGACATGAGTTCGGGCCCAGAGAAATCGACATTCTTTTTGCATAGAATTGATGAATGGTTTCCTCCATGGCGAGCTATATATGTACAGTGGTTCTTGAAAGTTTGTGAATCCTTTAGAATTTTCTATATTTCTGCATAAATATGACCTAAAACATCATCAGATTTTCACACAAGTCTTAAAAGTAGATAAAGAGAACCCAGTTAAACAAATGAGACAAAAATATTATACTTGGTAATTTATTTATTGAGGAAAATGATCCAATATTACATATCTGTGAGTGGCAAAAGTATGTGACCCTTTGCTTTCAGTATCTGGTGTGACCCCCTTGTGCAGCAATAACTGCAACTAAACATTTCCGGTAACTGTTGATCAGTCCTGCACACCGGCTTGGAGGAATTTTAGCCCATTCCTCCATACAGAACAACTTCAACTCTGGGATGTTGGTGGGTTTCCTCACATGAACTGCTCGCTTCAGGACCTTCTACAACATTTTGATTGGATTAAGGTCAGGACTTTGACTTGGCCATTCCAAAATATTAACTTTATTCTTCTTTAACCATTCTTTGGTAGAACGACTTGTGTGCTTAGGGTCATTGCTTTGCTGCATGACCCACCTTCTCTTGAGATTCAATTCATGGACAGGTGTCCAGACATTTTCCTTTAGAATTCGCGGGTATAATTCAGAATTCATTGTTCCATCAATGATGGCAAGCCGTCCTGGCCCAGATGTAGCAAAACAGGCCCAAACCATGATACTACCACCATCATGTTTCACAGATGCGATAAGGTTCTTATGCTGGAATGCAGTGTTTTCCTTTCTCCAAACATAACGCTTCTCATTTAAACCAAAAATTTCTAATTTCCTCTTGTCCATCCACAAAACATTTTTCCAATAGCCTTCTGGCTTGTCCATGTGATCTTTAGCAAACTGCAGATGAGCAGCAATGTTCTTTTTGGAGAGCAGTGGCTTTCTCCTTGCAACCCTGCCATGCACACCATTGTTGTTCAGTGTTCTCCTGATGGTGGACTCATGAACATTAAAATTAGCCAATGTGAGAGAGGCCTTCAATTGCCTAGAAGTTACCCTGGGGTCCTTTGTGACCTCACCGACTGTTACACGCCTTGTTCTTGGAGTGATCTTTGTTGGTCAACCACTCCTGGGAAGGGTAACAGTGGTCCTGGATTTCCTCCATTTGTACACAATCTGTCTGACTGTGGATTGGTGGAGTCCAAACTCTTTAGAGATGGTTTTATAACCTTTTCCAGTCTGATGAGCATCAACAATGCTTTTTCTGAGATCCTCAGAAATCTCTTTTGTTCGTGCCATGATACACTTCCACAAACATGTTGTGAAGATCAGACTTTGATAGATCCCTGTTTTTTAAATAAAACAAGGTGCCCCACTCACACCTAATTGTCAATGATTGAAAACACCTGACTCTAATTTCACCTTCAAATTAACTGCTAATCCTAGAGGTTCACATACTTTTGCCACTCACAGATATGTAATATTGAATCATTTTCCTTAATAAATAATGACCAAGTACAATATTTTTGTCTAATTTGTTTAACTGGGTTCTCTTTGTCTACTTTTAGGACTTGTGTGAAAATCTGATAATGTTTTAGGTCATATTTATGCAGAAATATAGAAATTCTAAAGGGTCCACAAACTTTCAAGCAACACTGTATTTCAAGCATTTTTTTTGTTTTAATTTTAATGATTCAAGCTAATAGCTCATGAAAACCAGAAATCCAGTATCTCTAATTATTAGAATATTTCCTAAGATCAATCAACACAGGATGTACAATACAGAAATGTCAAACATCTGAAAAGTATGTTCATTTATACACTCCAGACTTGGTTGGGGCTTGTTTACCACAAATTACTGAATCAGTGTGGCATGGCATGGAGGCAATCAGCTGCTGAGGTGTTAGTGAGGCCCAGGTTGCTTTGATAGCGGCCTTCAGTTCATCTTTATTTTTGGGTTGCTCATCTTCCTCTTGACAATACCTCATAGATTCTTGATGGGGTTCAGTTTAGGTGAGTTGGCTGTCCAATCAAGCACAGTAATATCATGATCAGCAAACTATTTGGAAGTAGTTTTGGCACTGTGGGAAGGTGCTAAGTCCTGCTAGAAAAGGACATTGACATCTCCATAAAGCTTGTCAGCAGATGGAGCATGAAGCGCTCTAAAATCCCCTTGTCGACAGCTGCATTGACTTTGGCCTTGATAAAACACAGTGGACCAACAGCAGTAGATGACATGACACCCTAAATCATCACAGACTGCGGAAACTTCACACTGGACTTCAAACACCTTGGATTCTATTCCTCTCCACTCTTCCACCACTCTAGGACCTTGATTTCCAACTGAAATGGAAAATTTACTTTCATCTGAAAAGAGGACTTTGGACCACTGAGCAACTCTCTAGTTCTTTTTCTCCTTAGCCCTGGTAAAATGCTTCTGACATTGTCTCTGGTTCAGGAGTGGCTTGATATTAGTAATGCGACAGTTGTAGCCCCTTTTCTGAAGATGTCTGTGCATGGTGGCTTTTGATGCACTGACACCAGCTTCAGTCCACTCCTTGTGAAGCTCTCCCAAGTTCTTGATTTGACTTTTCTTGACAATCCTTTCAAGACCGCAGTCTTTTTTATTGCTTGTGCACCTTTTCCAGCCAGCGTTTTCAGCAATGACCTTCTGTGCCTTACCCTCCCTGTGGAGGGAGTCGATGATCATCTTCTGGATGACTGTTAAGTCAGCAGTCTTCCCCATGATTGTGGTTGCATGGACTGAATTAGACCGAGAGATACACAATATTTATACTGTTTTACTCAAACTCGAAATTAAATATTATCATATTTTGAGATTTTTTTTAATGCAGTAGGCCAGAATTATCAAAATTAAAATGGAAAAATGATTGAAACATTTTATTTTACGTGTACTGAGTCTAGAATATATTAAATTTTTACTTTCTTAAATAATTGATGAAAAATATTGAACTTTTTCCACAATATTCTAATTGTTTGAAATGCACTGGTATGTTTAATTTTGACCCTGTGTTGATTTTCAGTAAACCCAAATTAAATGATGAAAAGTTGTGCACCAAATTATTTTACTTTTTATTAAAGATGTATGTTCAACAATCATTCTGCCACAGAAAAAGAACAGTTCAAAGAAATAATTGAAAGCCTAATATTGCCATGATATTCATGTCCCTGTGTCTAAACAAAGTTTACCATCTCATGAAATCTTTAGTTAGCACTGGAAGCTTCCAGTGAAGAAAAAAAATCCCAATGTTTTTTTCCAGCACAGTTGGCTGGAAAGATTCAACGCTTTATGAAGCAATGGATGTAAAATATGGATATATAAAGGGGGAAAGGGACATTTGAAATCACATTTACCTTTTATTTGTCTTTCATGAAAACAAAATCAGTTCACTTAAATTCAACACATTTTACTGTTACACTATCAAAAGATTTGAAAATGACTCATTATAGACCCACAGTGCTCTCATTCTTAATTCTTTTTAACTGTTAAACAGAGAGAGACTATTGAGAGAGATTAGCAAAAAAAATGTCTCAGTTGAAAAGGATGGAGGAGAGCAGAGGGATGAGCATGAGGAGGAAACTGAGTATGAAGCTCTCAGCAGTATTACACTGATTTCCCTCACAACACTGCACATTTTTTAATCCCAACATTTGCTGGAGTGTATTTGAGTTACAAACACTTTTGGTTGCACATCCTTCCATAGGTCCAAGTGCATTATCTGAGAGAGAGAGAGAGAGAGAGAGAGAGAGAGAGAGAGAGAGAGAGAGAGAGATTTACCTCATTAACTTTATGAGAGCAAAAAGAGTGAATGTTCATAGCTGCTATAAGGTAAGAACAGGCAGTAACTTGTTTCACAAACATTAAATGTAACTATAAACAGATAAAAAGTTGTTGTGGTGTAAAACATATATTTTATTCTGTAACTGAGAAAATATTATATCAGTTTGGAATTTTTTGAGTATATTTTGTGGAAGTTGTACCTGTTGCAATAATGCAGCGATCTTCATTTCCTATATATTCCATAATTTCTGTGAGAAAACAGCAGATTAACATGCATTAGCTGCTAAATATGTCATTTTTGAGAAAAATACATTCAGTATGTATATTTGCAGAACTGTTTATTGTTGTCACTCACTAGAGATTAATGATGTGTGTAATTTTCACCTAAATTTTTGCTGCAGTGACCTCCCTGACAATCCAATGTACAGTTCCCTCCAGCACAAGTGTAACACATCAGTCCACTGGGAGCCTGATTCATTTGAGCTTAACACACAACCCAACAAATAGATGAACATATTTTCAACAAGCCATGTTATTCCTGTAATGTTTCAAGTCTATATGAAACTGAAACAAACCTGATTTTCTCATCTGCACAGCATTTTTGAAGTATTATGAATGATATATTTGATATTACTAATTATTGTTGTCTCTGAAAGACGAGTCACTCAGTTAGTACACTTATCTATGCAGTGTTGCTATCCATACTGAAGAAAAAATAGAAGTGAATATTTGGGAAATTTGATAAAACTGTCAAATTTTCAGAAGTGTTTTATTAAAATTAGTTCAGCTGTTGAACTGAAAATATTAAACACAAAGGTTTACTTGCCTACATTTTTAAAAAAGGTTTCTTCGATTGCCCATGTGTGAGAACTCAATAAATGCTTTATACATAGAACTCTAGAGTAGTTATTTCTGATCAAAAATGGTCCCAAGTGGAAGCTAGGGACCTTTAATTATCTCTTAATGAACAAATGCTGTTATTTTGTTGAGTTCTAGATTGTGATTGGTTAGAAGGTTTTGATTAATTTTATATAACAGCAGCTCTTACGTATGGGCGCTGTGTGAGATGGCTGCCTCTCCAGTAGCTCTGTAGTTTTTAGCTCTTTAAACCTCTTTTTTCCACCTTTTTTTTACTTTTCTGCTCTTCTTACGAAGACATAGTGTGTTTTACTATATAACATGGATATACTTAACTTTAACACACAACCAGGAGCCAGTTTTCTCACTTATTCGAGAGAGGAGCTGCTGGCCCTGAAAACAATGGGACGAGCTGGGATACGACACCCCATCCTGGCGGAGCTGAGGAGGAAATCCAGGGGCTGCAAGGCTGGAGCTAAGCTAAAGGCTAGGCTAGCGGACAACCGGCGGCGCTACAAACCATCCATTCCCTCCGTTATCATGGGGAATGTGAACTCGCTGCCGAATAAAGTCGACAAGCTTTCCGCTCTGAACAACCAGTGGATTTACCGGGAGAGCAGCTTGTTTATCTTTACGGAGACATGGCTAACACACCTTGTACCGGATGCTAACATGGACCTGCGGGGATTCACTGCTGTGAGAGCCGACAGAGACACTAACACATGCGGGAAAAGCAAAGGTGGGGGACTCATCATTTATGTGAACAATCGCTGGTGTAACCCGGGACATATCTCCATAAAGACAGTTTTATGTTGCTCGGACTTGGAGCTGCTCGCCGTTAGCCTGCGGCCATATTATCTGCCAAGGGAGTTCAGTCACATGATCACCATCTGTGTTTACATCCCTCTGAAGGCAGATGCAGTCGCTGCATGTGAGAGGATTCACTCTGTCACAGCAAGGCTGCAGACACAGCACCCTGAGGCATTTATCATCATTTCTGGGGAATTTAATCATGTTACTTTGGACTCTACTTTGGCTGCTTTTTACCAGGCTGTGGATTGTCCAACAAGGAACAACAGGACAATTGACTTGCTGTATGCTAATGTGAGGGATGCATACAGAGTCACACCCCTCCCCCACTAGGGAAGTCTGACCACAACCTGGTTCTTCTACAGCCGAAGTACACCCCCTGGTTCAAAGGCAGCCTGCAACAACTAGCTCCATCAGGAGGTGGTCCCCTGAAATGGAAGATGCCCTCAGGGACTGTTATGACATCACAGACTGGGATGTGCTGCTTAGCCCACACTGTGAGGACATAGAGGGGCTGACACACTGTCTGACGGATTACCTTAACTTCTGTGCAGACGTGGTCTCCCCCGCTAAGACTGTACGGTGTTACCCTAATAACAAGCCATGGGTAACACAAGAAGTCAAACCTGTCCTCAACAAGAAGAAGGCCGTCTTCAGGAGCAGGGATAGGGAGGCAATGAAAGCAGTACAGCAGGAGGTAAAACGCTGCATGAGGGAAGCTAAGGACAGCTACAGGAGAAAGGTGGAGCAGAAGTTGAAGGAGAATAGCATGAGGGAGGTCTGGGAAGGTGTGAAAACCATCACAGGCCACAATACAAAGACCAGAGTCGTTGAGGGGACAGTGGAGAGGGCGAATGAATTGAATGACTTTTTCAATCGGTTTAACCAGCCCACGTCCCCCCCAAACTCTCCCTCACTGCAGCCATCTCTCCTTCTTCCCTCAACACACCTCCCCCCAGTCATCACAGCAGCCCCCTCCTCCCCCTCCTCAACACAGACTCCTCCATACATTACTGCAGACCAGGTCAGAGGTCAACTGAGGAAGCTTCACCCCAGGAAAGCAGCAGGCCCGGATAAGGTGTGTCCCCAACTACTGAAGACCTGTGCTGCTGAACTGGGTGAACCACTCCAACGCATCTTCAACCTCAGCCTGCAGCTGGGGAGAGTGCCAACCCTCTGGAAGACATCATGTATCATTCCAGTTCCCAAAAAGAATCGGCCCAGCGAGCTGAACGACTACCAACTGGTGGCACTCACTTCACATCTGATGAAAATGTTGGAGCAGCTCTTCCTCAGCCCCCTCAGACTCCAGGTACAACATGCCCAGGACTGTCTGCAGTTTGCGTACTGGGCAGGTGTTGGTGTGGAAGACGCCATCCTCTACCTGCTATACCAAGCCCACTCGCATCTGGATAAGGGAAATGGCACAGTGAGGATCCTCTCCTTGGACTTCTCGAGTGCCTTCAACACCATCCAGCCCCTATTGCTTCAGGACAAACTGAACAGGATGTGAGTGGACCCCTGCCTGGTCACCTGGATCTCCATCTACCTCACTGACAGGCTGCAGTACATCAGGCTGAAGGACATCACGTCTGACACTGTGATTAGCAGCACCAGAGCACCCCAGGGCACGGTGCTGGCCTCTCTTCTCTTCACCCTGTACACCGCGGACTTCTGCTACAACTCGGAGCTGTGTCACATTCAGAAGTTTGCCGATGACACAGCCATCATTGGGTGTATCAGTGACGACAGAGAGGAGGAGTATAGGAGCCTGGTGAGGGACTTTGCTGTGTGGTGCAACAGGAACCATCTGCAGCTCAATACCTCGAAGACCAAGGAGTTGGTCATTGACTTTGGGAGGTCCAGACCAAGGTTACGACCAGTTCTGATCGAGGGAGTTGAGGTGGAGGCTGTGGATTCCTACAAGTACCTCGGGCTGTGGCTGGACAGCAAGCTGGACTGGACTTGCAACACCAATCACTTATACAGGAAGGGACAGAGCAGGCTATACTTCCTTAGAAGGCTGCGGTGCTTTAACATCTGCAGGAAACTCCTGTGGATGTTCTATCAGTCTGTGGTCGTCAGTGTCCTGTTTTACACTGTGGTGTGCTGGGGGGGGCAGCACATCCAAGAAGGACACATCCAGGCTGGACAAACTGATCAGGCGGCCTGGCTCTGTGGTTGGCATGAAGCTGGACTCTCTGGTGACGGTGGCAGAGAATAGGTCTATGGATAAACTATTGAACATCATGGACGATGCCAGTCACCCTCTGCACACCCTCATCGGCAACCAGAGGAGCCTGTTCAGTGACAGAATGCTCCTTCCCAAGTGCAGGACGAACAGACTCAAAAACTCCTTTGTCCCTCATGCCATCCCAGATAGCAGAGGGTCGTTGATTCGACGTGGAATCATCGGCATGTTCTTCGACCTATACGCCGTCGAATCACCGTCGATCACCGATGTTGATTCAACACCGCTTTGCTCATACGAGTTTCCGTTGAAACGACGTTGAAAAGTGGCTGGTGGTCGACAGAGAATAGACCCCCTTTCACCCTTTATTCAACTACGTATTTCGGTCGATTTATAGTTGAATTTTCGGCGATGATTCATCCAACTTTACTTCCTGTTTTATGTACAACAGGAAGGCTACAAATTAAGCAAAACAGGCTAAATTAAACTAGCTAACAATAAAGCATCGGAGCTCTTGCCTAGGATGAACACACATTACTTCAACCATGAAGGTGAACATTTATATCAATGTGCGTAGGCTACGTCCTGTTTTATGTACAACAGGATATAAAAAATGCATGCACCAATGCACCCCTCCTAATGTTTGTCAAGCTATGTAATAAGGCATACATTTTACCATTTATAAGGAACAGAACACACGAACAAGTTCTTAGAAACATTTTTGGATTTATTTACAAATGTACAATTTTGTAGCCTACTCCTGCGGCGCAGACACCTGTACATGGAAACAGAAAAACATAACCGAAATTAATTTGATGCAGCATTGACAAAGAAAGTCAGCAGTAGGCTATTGAGGTATTTCACCTGACGTCACAGGGTCACGTGACGCCCCGGTGTCCGCCGTTTTGGACGGCAAGCTAGCTAATGTCAACAACAGTAGCTGGTATGTTACTGTAGCAATGTTTACGTTCAGTCATTTGGATGACTGTTAAAACCTTTCAGTCTCAAGTTTTTCCTTTACTGGACTTACTAGTTTACTCAGCCAGCCAGCCCCGGAGCTCAAGCAAGCTAGCTAGCTAGCGCCAGCCAGCCAGCCCCGGAGCTCAAGCTAGCGCCAGCCAGCCCGCCCCGGAGCTCAAGCTAGCGCCAGCCAGCCCCGGAGCTCAAGCTAGCGCCAGCCAGCCCCGGAGCTCAAGCTAGCGCCAGCCAGCCCCGGAGCTCAAGCTAGCGCCAGCCAGCCCCGGAGCTCAAGCTAGCGCCAGCCAGCCCCGGAGCTCAAGCTAGCGCCAGCCAGCCCCGGAGCTCAAGCTAGCGCCAGCCAGCCCCGGAGCTCAAGCTAGCGCCAGCCAGCCCCGGAGCTCAAGCTAGCGCCAGCCAGCCCCGGAGCTCAAGCTAGCGCCAGCCAGCCCTGGAGCTCAAGCTAGCGCCAGCCAGCCCCGGCGCTCTAGCTAGCGCCAGCCAGACCCGGAGCTCAAGCTAGCTAGCTAGCGCCAGCCAGCCAGCCAGCCAGCCAGCCCCAGAGCGCGCTCAGTAAACTAGTAAATACAGTAAAGGAAAAACTTATAACGGGCCATGTCTCAACAGACTAAGAAGTTATTTCAATGACATTTAATAACATTTTGTTTATCCTGAGGACCGAAAGTAAATGAAAATGTGAACAAACCTTAGCTGTCAGTGAACAGTCCTGGTGGAAGCAGGTAAACGTCGTTCTCTAAGCCTGCTAACCTCAATTTTTGCAAATACCTCTCCCTCTGCTCGCCCTGTAAATGCCCTACGTCGCTGGATAGTGAAGGTGTTTTCTGCATCTCGCTCCTTTTTCTTTTATGTTTTTCGTTTGTCGCCTTCCTCGCATTCAAACTGATTCGAGCCGTGCCGTCCAAAATGGCAGCGTCACATGACTTGGTCACGTGAGTGAAATACCTCAATTGGTTTCAAAATGAAATGCCACCCTACATCACGTCTCCTCATTCCTCCCTCTCTCTCTGGCGCATATTTCAGCCACTTCTTCATGGCGTCACTGAAATTGGCGCGCGTGCTCCCTGGCAGCTGCTTTTGTAGAGCATCTGAAAGAAAAAGAACAAAACATTGAGAATTTGCATGGTGATAATTGTTTAAGTTTGAGTTGGGAAGACTATGTCACACTCTAGTGGTAGGTGGCAAGTAATGGCACTAGTACAGAAAATATATGTAAAAATCAGAAACCATAGGTGTGAATCTTGTGACAATTAAAACGGGATTTAAAAATAATAATAGTAGTAATTTCCCCATTGACAAAGCGGAAATAGAAATGCCACTACCAAACCGTTCGTCACTCAGTCAGCCTCCCTGGACTTGCCTGCACACCTGCTTTTTGGCGCCTGGTAAGGCACCTGGTAAGTTTCTTAATCCTTTGCATCTTTCACAATATGTTTGTCATTGTCATTATAATCGTAATGTTACAGTTAGTGAAGGAGTTGTTAAAGAACATTTAGAAGTAGTGTGCAAGTACTTGCGACAGCTTTCTATTTTACCCTCTTTTACAGCTTTGTGCACATGCATAACCTACCAAACAGGACATCATGCATTTTGGTGTCCTTAAAGGCAGTTTTTTCCCCCTTTCCAGCCCAGTTGAACTGGCTGGCCAAGCTGTTGTCCAGGAGGCTACGCAGCATCCGCCTCACCGTGACCCCTACATCAGTTCCGCCACAAAGGGCTAAGGTAGACACCTGATAGAATAAAATGTAGCATGAAGACAATGTGAAAGTATTCAGTGTTTATCATTGTTTCATTGATTCACAACGACATTAAATATTTGTGTTTCCTTTTGCAGGTGTTGCAGATGATTGGAAAAGAAAGGTAAGAATAAGTACCATCAGCTGCTTTTGTTTGGCATTTTCCTTGACCAGGGCCTCTGCTGCCAAAAACTCCTCCATGGTGGAGAGTGGGAGCTTGGTAAGGGGTGATGTCTGGGGTGTGTCTTGTCTCCCCATCTCTCTCCTTTGGGCCCTGACCTCTTGCTCCAGCCTTCCTATCATCCCCTTCATCTCCCTGTTTTCCCCCTTCAGCGCCCTGATTTCCTCCCTCAGCTGGCCAAGGAGAGAGATCACGGTGCTGATGCCCATGTCTGTTAAGTAACACGAAACATTAGGACTTTTGTTACGCATTGCTTGTCATTTTTGAAAAGTGATTACAGTTGAGGACTCACCACGCAGCAACTCATTGTTCCCCTGTTGGGATGACAGAGGTGTGGCTGAAATATCAGAGTACAATTTAGTTCACTGCAGGGTGCTTAATTTAAATGTCTGTTCTAAATTGACAATTTTCATGTTGATTGATTTCCTCTTTGACTTACCATGGAAGCGGTGACGTGGCTGGGGTGAATCTGAAAAATTGTATGGTCAGTTGATCAGAACACATCTACATAGATGTTTGTTTTTTGTTTTGTTTTTTTTAGTCGTTTATGGCATAAATCAAGGCAATGTATAGTTACCATGGGTTAGTGGCTGACTGTGATGTAGGGGGCCTGGCGGGGTTTCTGACGACGGTAAATCTGAAAAATAGTAAGCAGTCAGTTTCCCTCCCTCAGCTGGCCAAGGAGAGAAATGACTGTGTTGATGGCCATGTCTGTTAAGTAACACCAAACATTAGGAGTTTTATTTCACATTGCTGGTAATTTATGACCAGTGAATACAGTTGTGGACTCACCACGCAGCAACTGATTGTTCACCTGTCGCAACGGCAGAGGTGAAGCTGAAATGTCAGAGAGTACAATTTTGTTCACATTTAGTTTAAAACACATCTACAGTACATAGACATTTTTTGTTTGTTTTTTTTCAGTCATTTATGGCATAAATCAAGGCAATGTATAGTTACCATGGGTTAGTGGCTGGCTGTTAAGTACAAGGCCTGGCGGGGTTTCTGACGGCAGTGAATCTGAAAAATAGTAAGCAGTCAGTTGATCAAAACATCTTCACTTACTTACTGGTATTTTAGTTTCTGGCATAAATAAAGGAAATGCATAGTTACCATGAGTTAATGGCTGGCTGTGAAGGAACTGGCTGGCTGGGTGTCTACTGGCTGACTGGGTGTCTAAAGACGGAAATGAAATCATTATTATTTCAGACAAGTTCTAGGTCTTCAGTAGAACAACAACAAGTGGTACAGATAGTCACCTTCATTAAGGGAGGGGAATTGCCACTCGCTGTCCAGCTGAGTGGCGTCAATAGATGGTGGCCTCCTCCCCTTACGCCTTGGTTGTGCCTCCTCCTCGCTGTCCTCCTCAAAATACCTTTTGTTTGGACTTTAAAATAAACACAGGACCTTACTGCCACAGCTCAAAACACAAACGAAACTGTACTTGAACTTATAACTGCAAGTTGTGATTTAAAAAGAATTTTTACCGTCTTTTCCTGGGCCCCATCTCACCATCAGACTGCAGGTCTGCTGTAAGGCAGCCTTCCTCCAGCGATCGGTTGAGGCAAGACCTGGCTTTGGCAAAGGTGGCTGAAAGGGAAGGCAGTCTTAATGATATTGGCTTAATGCAATATTGAAGTATTGTCATTGGTTTAATGAAGTAGCTATGCAGCTCACCACAGGTTGTCAGCACCCTGATTTTTGGGTGGAATTGCCATCCTTGTCCCGGGGGGATGGAGTTCATGGCGGCCTTCTCAGCTTTTTGGCCACTATAGGGTGGCCAGTAGCCAGTAGCGGCTGGCTTTTGTAAAAGTGAGGGAGGAAGGAATGCTTGGTTGAAGGTCACGGGCCCCAATGCGACCGCACCTGCAGTTACACGCACGGGTTGAGTTGATAATAGTTGAAAAACCTATCATTTTAACGGGGTGTGTACACTTTTTATAGCTGCTGTACACATTACTTTCAGGTGCTCAACACATCTTTCTCTTTCAAAATTCTCTCAAAATCTTCCGTATTTAATGAAGCAAACCTGGCGGCCATGTTTGTAGCTCAGCCCATGGAAGGGTTTTGCAAGCAAAACATTCACCACGTCCTCTGTTTCCATTACTTTATTCGTAGAATATCTATAACATAGTCAATCCACTTCCACCTCGCCGTTCTCACTCTGACTGCCCAAGTGCCCGAGTCACCGGATCTAGAAGTTAAGTTTGATAAGATAACCCCTCCCCCCAGGCAGCTAAGGCCTCTACTTATTGGTTCATTGCGCAACTAGGGCTGCAGCCTATTGGTTGATATTTTGTAGCACTTGTCAGATCTCTTAGCTAGTCCCACCCTCTTAGAGGAGGATTTTCCTCCTCTCTCTCATTGAAGTCTATGTTAACCACGAGCCGCCAGTGCCGGAGACTGTTTGAATCGGAGTGAATGGGAGCCGAAGGGAGGAAGATCCTCCGTGCAGTAATTTCTAATAGCGAGCGATAGGGGGTGCTAATGTAATTTCACCCAGAGAAACGAATATAATGTACATGTCGTATTTGGCAGTAAAATAGTAATATTCAAGGACAGCAATTCATTAAATTGGTCAAGACAATTTCAACTTTTTATTCTTAGAATTTTTAAGGAGGATCTTCCTCCCTCTCCTCACTGGAGAAGCCACCTGTGCCAGTAGCATCCCACTTCTCCGTCCACCTCTACCACCCAGCTGAGTGGCACAACTGCTGCACTCTGGTCCTGGAATTCCACCAAGTTCCAAAGCTGTGCCATCTATAATAAAAATAATAATAAAACAAAGCACTCCATGGAAAGGATAGTTAGTGCCTGCCATCCAGCTGGAGTACTCCAGCTGTCCAGATTCTAATGTAAAAGTAAATGTGTTCTTTGTGTGTGTGTGTGTGTGTGTGTGTGTGTGTGTGTGTGTTTTTTTCTTTTTCTCCCCATATAGGTTTACGAATGGTGACGAAGAGGGATTGCCACAAAGGTCTCTCCATCTGGGAACAACACACATTTGCCCTGGACAACCTCAAGCTAGTCAACGTTAAGGCAGCTGTCTATGCCAAATACTCTGTAGCAGCCAATGCTTTTGGAGGGGCAAGGATAGTGGAAATATGACTCCCTCCTCTTGAATTTCATGTAAACCACAAAGACAGAGTCACAATGTTTAATTATGTTTTTCACCATTACGATTTCATTTTTAATCACTAGGCAATCATCGCCCTGCTTTGAAGAAAAACAGAAATCATTGAAATGCACTTTTTTAAATTGCTGGCCGGAACTTAAGTGTTGGGGTAATGGGCCCTCCTGGTGTGGGTGTAACAGCTGTGGTTGTGTAGGTGGTGGTGGAACTAAACGAACTGGCTCCTCTGAAAGGCGTTTGACAACCTGTTGTAAAGGTTGAGATGGCTTGCGTAGCATTTTTTTTAGTTTACCCAAATAATTCTCGTAAGGAAAGGATGAGATGTTGTCTAGGGAACCATACAGGCGGTACTCATGTGTCAGATGTATTGTTTGATGTACGCTAAACACAATCTCGTCTTTACCATACACCTCTCCAAAATGCTTCACAAAAGCCATTAACAATTTTTCGCAAAAACAAACCATACTTTCAGAAATGTTTGGTGTGAGTAGCAAAAACATGGCCACAGAAAACAACATGAAGTTTTCATAGAGATCTTGTGGAAGAATGTCCCTCAGAACTACTGGCCCACTGTAAATCATAAATTGCCGCAGCTCTGCCGCTTTCCACCTATCAATTTCGGCGAGTTCACGGGGTTTTCGTGCAAATTCAGCTGGAGTATAGGGACGAAGCTGTATCAACTTTTCAGAGATGGCTTTAATGGCTCTTGTAGGCTGCCTTGTGGAGTTTTTCCCCCTCATCCAAAAATGTATCAACTTTTTCGTAACGCCTAGGCAACATAAATGCATGTAATCTATTGGGAAGGCAGACACCATTTTCACCAGACCAGTCAGAGGACTTCTGTTGATGTGGTGGTCCTCATCTACCATATTTTCAAACTCCTCATCTGACCTTAGCCTAACATCAGTGTCTGGATACGTCATTTTTTTCTGCCAAATACCAGTCTGATAGCACTTATCGCATCCGGAGTACCCATTATGGCATTTAATTTGTTTTACAAATGCTCGAGCAGGAGCATCACAAATGAAGGATGAAATGGCCACCCTCAGCTTTCTACCTCCAAATGTTACCCCACTGCAAAGCAGAGCAGATAGGTCTTTAACAAACTGCGTCAGATAATCAAACACATTGGAGGGTTTTCCAGGGCCACAAAAGATGCCAACTAAAAACGGTGTTCTGGTGTAATCGCAATCAATCAGTGCCAAAATAGGCCAAAACTGAAGCTTGGTGCTTTTGAAAATAGGGAGACCATCGATGTTAAATTGAAGTCTTATTGTTTGAATAACATCTGGTAAATGGATGGTGCTTAATTTGGACAAAATTCCCTTTGCCAAGCCAAAATGGTAGTATTCCCCATTACCTACAGTCTGTAATGGTACTGCAGGCTTAGTGCCCAATAAGATCCGAGCATCCTGGGGCAGTTCAGGGTGGCTTGTTCTCAAAATGGTCAACAGCGCAGTAATGGCAATCAAAGGCACAGAGAATGATGCAGCCCAGTGTTTTAATTTTTGGTGAAGCCCTGACTCTTCAAAAGAGTCACCATCAATATGACTGTCACCCTCTGAAGACATGCTACTGCTGTCAGACTCTGCATCACTGCACCCTCCCAACTCAACAGAATCTCCACCATCCTCATCTAAACCCATTGATGATGCAGGCCTGGGAGAGACTGGAGGAGCAAGAGAGACTGGAGGAGCAAGAGAGACTGGAGGAGCATGATTACGCAGAGCTGACTCAAAATCAGACAGAATCTGCCTTTCTAACATTTCAGTAGCCTTCAAAACACGTCTTCTTTTTGACCAATAAGAAGCCATATTCTCTCCCCTAAAGAAATAAATGACTGCAGTACCTTTTGAGGGAATGTCGTGGTAGTGGTCTTCAGGTTCCATTGAGGTAAACATAGGGGGGGACAAAGACAACATTTACGTCATTACATTTGAAATAACCTTACACACACACACACACACACACACACACACACACACACACACACACACAGGTCAAACAATTGTTTTACAGAAAGTTCTGTTTTAACACCAACAATGTTTTAATGCTTGGATTAATGTTGTAATGGCTGCGACCCATCGGCCTACAGTGTTACAAAACTTAGAGTTTAAATCTAGCATGTAGGCCTAGGTTGCATGTTGTTTTGAGCTGACCTGTTCGTTTGTGTAGCCATGGCGGCCATGAACTTCAAAGATTATCCAGGCTACTTCTGTAGTGACCACTTTGTTTGAGGTACCACGAACGAAATTGCTTATATTCCCTCAACTCATACAAGAAACATGCAGAAACAATGCATCTGCATGTTTGTTTCAAGTGGACACACGCACGCACACACACATTTACGCCATTACATTTGAAATTACCTTACACACACACACACACACACACACACACACACACACACACACACACACACAGATCAAACAATTGTTTTATAGAAAGTTCTGTTTTAATACCAACAATGTTTTAATGCCTGGATTCATGTTGTAATGGCTGCGACCCATAGGCCTACAGTGTTACAAAGCCCAGCCCCCACAAGCTAGGTGTAGGCTAGCTACCGGTTATAACCGCGGCCTGTATACTCGATTGAAATGCTTTTTTTTCCAAGACCACAACTATGACCAGTTTTCGGCTAAACAATGCATCTGCATGTTTATTGTATGAATTGAGGGAATATAAGCAAAGTTGGTCGTGGTACCTCAAAGAAAGGTCACTACAAAAGCGTTGGTAGCCTGGATAATGTTTAAAGTTCATGGCCGTGACCCAAACACAAAGCCGCTACACAAAATAACAGGTCGGCTCACAACGACATGCAACCTAGGCCTATGGCGTAGGCGATATGACTGAAGTTCATCTTCTTAAACTGCTTGAAATTGTATTTAAAATTCCCTTTACTAATAGCGACTGAATAATGGTACGTACCAGATGTCCAGGGATGAATGAAAAAGTAGCGTCTATCAGCAGGCCGATCCACAAGAGAGTCGCGTTCCAACTAGTGTTGAAGTTAACCTGCAGCCAGTATACAGTAACGCAAATGACGTCATGCAGTAAACAACGGTGCATTATGGGATAGCATGGGTCATCCAACGACATCGCAATAGGCCTGCCCTTCTTTTTAAATCATGCCTTGAAATCAACAAACTGTAAAAAAAAAAAAAAAACTTTCATAGAAGGTCAAATATTGCTGAGTTCAGACAGTAGACCTAAATTGGTTTTATTCCTTTTTTCATCATTTACTTATCGTTTACTTGCCATTATCACTTAGCCTATATAGGCCTACTTATATCATTTACTCGTGTCTATGTGTAAGTAGCATAAGACAGACACACACTAGTGGCAATTTATATTCTGAGCAATCCTACCAATGTTGAAAACTGGCCGGCAAAAGTGACGATGGTTCAACGTCGTATATTCAACCTTCTCTGACGGTCGACAGATCAACCTTTACCCACGTTGATTCAACGGTGATAAATCAACCCTCTCAGACGGCGGAGAAATCGACGTTTCACGGCGCCGTTTCAACGTTGATTTTCTGACGTACGACGGAAACCGACCATTCTGACCAAAACTCTACGTCGTTTCAACGACCCTCTGCTATCGGGGATCAGACTGTACAGCTCCTCTCTGGGGGGGAGGAGGGGTAACAGGAGGACAGAGGACGGGAAGGAACAGTAGCCTAGCCTAACAATAAGCAATACCGGACAATGTGCAATATAATGTGCAATATAATGTGCAATATCTCTCCTGCCACCCCCCCCTTTTTTTTCTCTCCCCCCTCCTTTCCCCCTTCCCCATATCTTATTCTTTTTATATTTGTATATGTAAATAATTTATTGTAATTTATCTAGAAGTTTTCTCTATTTATTTTCTCTGTTTATCTGTTATGATGCTGCTGGAATCTTAATTTCCCTGAGGGAACCCGCCCAAAGGCATCAATAAAGTTTTATCTAATCTAATTGTTAGGACTTGGACTGTTTTGTCCTCTAGAGGCCGCTGTTATTTCCTTTTCGTGTCATGTTTATTTTGGCCTCTAGAGGCCGCCACTGTTCCTGTGTTTTGTGTTTTTGTTAATTGCCTGTTTAGTCCTAATTATCTTCACCTGTGTCCTTAATTAGTTTGTGTATTTATACCCCTGAGTTCAGTCCTCTTGTCACGGAGTCTTTGTGCTGTTATGTTTATCTCCAGTTTCCTTTGTACTGTGTTCTTTGTTTTGCACTTTGCTTTTCTTTTGGATTTAGTAGTGACTGTGTTTTGTGGATCTTCTGAGCTTTTGCATTTTTGCCTTTTTCTTTTTGGACTTTTGGATTATACTCTTTGTTTTTTTTTTTGCCCTGGATTGTATATAGTGTACATAGTATAAATAAACCTTTTGATACTTTTTCTACTTTTGCCTCACGCCTCTGGATTTGAGTCATCCCCCTGGTGGCCTAGTGGGGGTTTGCTGGATCATCACACCAACAAACCAGGTTCGAATCCCAGCAAAACACTAATCTAATCTACAGTAGTGCAGCTGCAAATCACAGGTCTATATAAATATTCTCGTTCTAATATATTATTGTTCTACAGTAGTTGCTCATTCAGCTGTGACTATGATTCGCCATGGCTTACAATTGCATGTGTACATTGAAAAGTTTAAAAAAAAAATTAAATCAGATTTTCAGTGTTCATCTTCCTATTACAAGCTCTTGGTTCTACCTGGCAGTGTCTCCTTGTTGCAGAGGTTGGTAGTGCAACACTCTGTATTGATGTTAGCTGTTTCGTCAGATGTACACTCCCATTGACACACTCTGTATCAAGCATGCAGTGCTTTTAAAGTGAGGTTCATAGACACATCACCTGCAAAAGACAGTTTAATAAAGATCATGGTTTTTCTCATGCAGATTCTTGAAGTGTACTGATATTTCTTTCTGATGATTTTCTTCTTACTTGTCATTACAGTGGTGGTCATGCTGCCACACTGAAATGGACAAAGTGCCATCGTGTTTTCACAACTTCCTGATAAATTAGGTATGCACTGATAACACTGCAGTGCCAGTGCTAGAGGATAATGTCAAATCAGCACAATAATACAGTTACATTATGGTTATAACTGACAGCTTCAGAACAGACATTTATCTGAATGAACCCTTTATCACTGTTGCCAGTTAAATTGACCATCAACCTGTCCTTACAGAGGGGGAACAGGACAGGAAGACAGGGATAAACGAAAAGGAAACATAACATGAGAGATAAGGAAAAAAAAAGACCCCCCCCCCCCCCCACTATGCTCCTGTCAGGAGTACAGTGTGGGAACATTTAAAAAAACTTTTGCACATAAGCACACAATAACACAAGTACACTTTAAACATGGGACTTGGGGGGGGGGGGGGAAGAGGGGCAATCAGGGGTGGGGGTGATGGGGAGGAGGTAGAGGTAACCCAGCGTAAGCAAGCAGCCGTCCGCTCCTGCAGCCATGAAGGCGCTGGTCATGCACCCGCTTGTCACACTGGGGATGAAAATGGCAACCACGGAAAGTTGGAGGAGGAATGCGAGAGCGTCTCCCAGCAGTGACCTTCGGGGGGAAATGTTGCCTCAGCAATGGCCTTAACCGAGGCCGGTGCTGTCTCAGGGAGCCGAATGTCGATAAGATATAAATTGTTTGGTCTTTCCAGACGCAGTCTTTGCACGTCCACACCGCTCATCCATATCTGTCCATTCTGTTCAAATTGGTCTCTGAAAAACTTACTCCTTGCAAAGCCAAAAGCTTCTCCAAGATAACAACCATATTGTGGTTCAAGTTTTGAAAATCCACAGTCTGAGTGCCAACAGCTTTGCCCACTGCTCCAATCATATTGGGCAGCTTTGTGGGGCTTTGAACAGCTGTCACCGTTGTCTGATTTCCTCGATATACCAGGGCAATGCCTAATCCAATCAGCAAAAGTCCTGTAATCATGATTCCGAATACGTAGATATCTTCAATATCCTCCACAGAAAGAATCGCCAGGCACACGACTCACCACCGCTCCCACGTGTCCATCGTGTAGCCAGCTGCAAACGTTCCGGCAGGACAGGCGGGTTCCCCTGAACCCAGGCTTCTCATTGAGAAAACTGTGTCAATTTCGTTAGGAGACCAGTTTATCAATTCCATGCTTTTTTTTTTTTAGTTTAGTTGTAGAAAGTAATGCGGGAAGAGTCTCTTCAAAAAGTACAGCAGACAAGACAAGACAAAGAAGCACAAGCGGGGAAAAAAAGGAGGGAGAGGGAGAGCAGACAATGCGACCGCCTTCCGTGGAAGCACGGAGAGAAAAGATCTTATTATGCTATGATAACAAAAAAATTCTACAGCAGCTGATTTCTTCACTGTGAACAATGTCCCTTGTTTATTTGATCTTAAAGTATGTTTCATATTTAATGTAGATATTACTTTATTAATATTTGGTTTAGAAAACAACTACAGCTAAATATCAGCATTTAAACAAATATCAATGTACCTGTAGAGAAAAGCAGGCAGCTGAGTATTAGTGTGACTTTCAGCTCCATTGCTGAAGGAGTCATGAACATGAAATGATGAAGGGAGTAGCTTAGGTTTGATATAAACATGTTGAAGGAGGTGTGGTTTCCTCATTCACTGTTAAACATCTTTAGATATGTTTTCCTCTTAACATTTAGTTCTAATGCCTTCAACTCATAATTTTAATGCCTCACAAAGATTTATAGATTTTATTTCCCTAATGGCATATAAGAGAAGTGGGGAAAATACATTCAACCTGTACAGATGTTTTGTATCAAGTGCTCTTAACAGCATTTCAATTTTGTAAAATAATAATTATTAATTTCAAAAAATGCTTTCCAAAAACAGCAAATGACACAATGAGTTGGGTAGAATTTTTTTAAACATTAAACTATAGAGCTTTTAGTATTTGTATTTCCCTGTTAACAAGCTTAATGGTATTTCAAATGTTTTTACATGTCAATAATAATAATAATAATAATAATTTAAAGATATTTTCCCTTGATAGCAAAGGACAGAGATTTTGGTAAAGAGGTTTTATATATACAGCACCCTTCATGATTATTGCCTCCCTTGTAAAGCTTAGTAAATAGGGTTAGAAAAAAAAGGTGAAGTCGCTTCATCTCACATTGAAAAATGAGAAAAATACAACCTTCAACTGATATAAATTTATTCAGAGAAAGCCAAATCCCTCATCAAGAATTTTTTTAAACATTAAACTATAGAGCTTTTAGTATTTGTATTTCCCTGTTAACAAGCTTAATGGTATTTCAAATGTTTTTACATGTCAATAATAATAAAAATAATAATAATAATCATAATTTAAAGATATTTTCCCTTGATAGCAAAGGACAGAGATTTGGGTAAAGAGGTTTTATATATACAGCACCCTTCATGATTATTGCCTCCCTTGTAAAGCTTAGTAAATAGGGTTAGAAAAAAAAGGTGAAGTCGCTTCATCTCACATTGAAAAATGAGAAAAATACAACCTTCAACTGATATAAATTTATTCAGAGAAAGCCAAATCCCTCATCAAGAAATAATTATCTTCAACAAAAACACATGTACCACTATTATTGGCACCCTTCCATTCAATACTTTGTACAACCTCACTTTGCCAGTAAAACAGCACTGAGTTTTCTCCGATAACATTTTATAAAATTGGAGATACAGACAAGGGCATCTGAGACCATTCCTCTTTACACAATCTCGCCAGATCATCCAGGGTCCGAGGCTCTCTCTTGTGCGCTCTACTCTTCAGCTCATCCCACAGGTTTTCAGTGGGGTTCAAGTCAGGGGACTGAGATGGCCATGTTAGCAACTTGATTCTGTGGTCAGTGAACCATTTTTGTGTTGATTTGGACATATGCTTCAGATCATTGTCCTGCTGGAAGATCCAGTGATGACCCAGTTTTAGTTTCCTGGCAGAGGCAGACAGATTTTGATTTAAAATGTCCTGGTATTTCAGAGTCCATGATGCCATGTACCCTAAGCAGGTTTCCAGGGCCTTTGGAGGAAAAATAGCCCCAAAACATCACAGAACTTCCAACATATTTTACAGTTGGGATTGGGTTCTTTTCATTATAGCCATCCTTCTTTTTATGCCAAACCCACCTCAAGTGTTTATTGACAAACACGCTCCATTTTTGTTACATCAGACCATAAAACACAGTTCCAGTCAAATTTGTAGTAGTGTTTTGCAAACTTTAGGTGCTTACGGTACATTTGTGGTTAACTGACAGCAAAGGCTTTTTTTTTCTGGCAGACCTTCCAAATAATCTGTTGGCCTGGAGGTGATCTCTGATAGTGATTTTGGAGACTTGGAAACCCCAAGATTTTACTTTTTCTTTTAATTCACCAGCAGTGATCCATGCACTGTAAAACCCGACAAGGTCACTGAGCTCAAATTTTATTGAAACTGATTACGTAAAAATTTGAGGTAAGTAACTTAAATTTTTTAAGGTAAGATTTCTTAAAAATTACACTATAGTTACACTTAATTGTAATTTTTAAGAAATCTTACCTTAAATTTAATTTACTTACCTCAAATTTTTACGTAATCGGTTTCAATAAAATTTGAGCTCAGTGACCTTGTCGGGTTTTACAGTGTGGGGATTTTTTTGCCTCTTTTCCCATCCTCCTCACTATAGGTGGGAGCAAAATAAAATTGAATTCTCTTCCAGGTGAGTTTGTAACACTTCCAGTTGCTGTCCACTTTTTATTATTGCCCTAACAGTAGAAATGGACATTTTCAGATGAGTAGCTATTTTTATAACCATTCCCTGACTTATGAAGGTCAACACACTTCTTCCTCATTTGGTTTGTGTGCTCTCTTATCTTTCCCATGCTGATGGATGACTAAGGGAATTTGGCATCTGTGTCACCTCATATTTGATCCCAGTTAATCAGGAAGTCATGGATTACAGCTTGAAAGCTCCTACATACTCCAATCAACTAAAAAATGTACAATTTAAATGGGAAACATGCTTCAGTTATATTGTGTTCACTATAATTTCCAGGTGTGCCAGTAATAGTGGCACATGTATTTTTGTTGAGAATAATTATTTCTTGATGAGGGATTTGTTTTTATCTAAATAAATTTATTTCAATTAAAGGTTGGATTTTTCTCATTGAAACAATGTCAGATGAAGCGACTTCAACAAAAGTTGGATTTTTTTCTAAGCCTTTTTACTCATCTTTACAAGGGGTGCCAATAATTATGGAGGGCACTGATCTATAGCTTTTCCTATGCTGATGGATGACAATGATTTTTCATGTCTACAACCTCAAATAAAAATGCCAAATGAAGAATGCTAAAATGGCGTATTGTTACTTTTCCCTAACTAAATGTTTCCCACTCAGCCTAATCTTCTCTTTACCCTTCAATCTGTTTAAACTGTTTATCAGCTTTACGAGGCTGAGATAAAGACTTCTTGCAAGACCAGTGATGACCTCATCACCATTACCTCAGACACAGAATTCTATCAACTACACTGTAAAACCCGATAAGGTCACTGAGCTCAAAAATTTTATTGAAACCGATTACGTAAACATTTTTGAGGTAAGTAACTACATTTTTTAAAGGTAAGATTTCTTAAAAATTACAATTAAGTGTAACTATAGTGTAATTTTTAAGAAATCTTACCTTAAATTTAGTTACTTACCTCAAAAATTTTTACGTAATCGGTTTCAATAAAATTTTTGAGCTCAGTGACCTTATCGGGTTTTACAGTGTAGCATATAACTATTATAGTGAAAACAAAATTCAATCAAACAGCAGTTATAAAACTTCTGTTTAATCAGACTCCTCTGTTAGTCTTCCTGCTTTCCTCTTTCCTCCTTCACTGAGCTTGTGGCTGAGTTATTAGTTCTTTGTGTTCTATGAAAGTATGAAAACTATTACTCCCCATTTGGGGAACTCATAAGCAGTTCTTCCATTTTCTCTCCTGTTTTGTGCTTCACTGAGAAACCCAGCTTTACTGTATCTCTACTAATTTTCAAGCACCACTCTATCTATCTGTCTTGGGTGGATTTTCTGATATCATTGCACTTTAGGGCTAAAGAGTGAGTTTAAAGATGCTCTTAAGCAACGAATGTTGTCTCGCTATGTAGTTTTCCCAAACAGATGAGTAAGAAGGACTCTCATGACTAACTTTGCTAAGAGCTTATTTGCAGTGTGCATCCTCACTAAAGGTATTAGTAGTTGTTAAAAACAATTGGAGGTCACATGGTCTGGTCTCATCTCATCTCATTATCTCTAGCCGCTTTATCCTGTTCTACAGGGTCGCAGGCAAGCTGGAGCCTATCCCAGCTGACTACAGGCGAAAGGCAGGGTACACCCTGGACAAGTCACCAGATAATCACAGGGCTGACACATAGACACAGACAACCATTCACACTCACACCTACGGTCAATTTAGTCACCAGTTAACCTAACCTGCATGTCTTTGGACTGTGGGGGAAACCAGAGCACCCGGAGGAAACCCACGCGGGCACGGGGAGAACATGCAAACTCTGCACAGAAAGGCCCTCGCCAGCCATGGGGCTCGAACCCGGATCTTCTTGCTATGAGGCGACAGCACTAACCACTACACCACCGTGCCGCCCAGGTCACATGGTGTTTGTTTTTAATCAAAAGCCAGTGAAATATAAAATGCTTCAAATATGTTAATACAGTGCCTTGCAAAAGTATTCATACCCCTTGAACTTTTTCACATTTTTCCACCTTACAGCCATGAACTTAAAAGTTTTTTATTGAGATTTTATGTGATAGACCAACACAGAGTAGCACATAATTGTGAAGTGAAACGAAAATGATAAATGGTCTTCAAAATTTTAAACAAATAAAAATCTGAAAAATGTGGTGTGCATTAGTATTCAGCCCTCTGTACTCTGATACCTCTCAATACAATCCAGTGCAATCAATTGCCTTCAGAAGTCATCTAATTAGTTAATAGAGTCCTACTGTGTGTACTGTAATTACTCTCAGCATAAATACACTTGTTCTGTGAAGGCCTCAGTAGTTTGTTAGAGAACACTGAAGAACAAACAGCATCATGAAGACCAAAGAACTCATCAGACAGGTCAGGGATAAAGTTCTGGAGAAGTTTAAAGCAGGGTTAGGTTATAAAAAAATATATCCCAAGCTCTGAACATCTCAAGAAGCACTGTTCAATCCATCATTCAAAAATGGAAAAAGCATGGCACAACTGCAAACCTAACAAGACATGGCCGTCCACCTAAACTGACAGAGCAAGCAAGGAGAGCACTGGTCAGAGAAGCAGCCAAGAGGCCCATGATCACTCTGGAGGAGCTGCAGAAATCCACAGCTCAGGTGGGAGAATCTGTGCACAGGACAACGAAGTCGTACACTCCACAAATCTGGTCTTTTTGGAAGAGTGGCAAGAAGAAAGCCATTGTTGAAAGACAGGCATAAGAAGTCCCGTTTGCAGTTTGCCAGAAGCCATGTAGGGAACACAGCAAACATGTGGAAGAAGGTGCTTTGGTCAGATGAGACCAAAGTTGAACTTTTTGGCCTAAATGCAAAGCGCTATGTGTGGCGGAAACCTAACACTGCTCATCACCCTGCACACACCATCCCCACTGTGAAACATGGTGGTGGCAGCATCATGCTATGGGAATGCTTTTCTTCAGCAGGGACAGGGAAGCTGGTCAGAGTTGATGGGAAGATGGATGGAGCTAAATACAGGGCAATCCTGGAAGAAAACCTGTAGGAGGCTGCAAAAGACTTGAGACTGGGAAGGAGATTCACCTTCCAGCAAGACAATGACCCTAAACATACAGCCAGAGCTACAATGGAATGGTTTAAATCAAAGAATATTCATGTGTTTGAATATAGGTGGGAGCAAAATAAAATTGAATTCTCTTCCAGGTGAGTTTGTAACACTTCCAGTTGCTGTCCACTTTTTATTATTGCCCTAACAGTAGAAATGGACATTTTCAGATGAGTAGCTATTTTTATAACCATTCCCTGACTTATGAAGATCAACACACTTCTTCCTCATTTGGTTTGTGTTTTCTCTTATCTTTCCCATGCTGATGGATGACTAAGGGAATTTGGCATCTGTGTCACCTCATATTTGATCCCAGTTAATCAGGAAGTCATGGATTACAGCTTGAAAGTTCCTACACACTCCAATCAACTAAAAAATGTACAATTTAAATGGGAAACATGCTTGTTATATTGTGTTCACTATAATTTCCAGGTGTGCCAGTAATAGTGGCACATATATTTTTGTTGAGAATAATTATTTCTTGATGAGGGATTTGTTTTTATCTGAATAAATTTATTTCAGTTATAGGTTGGATTTTTCTCATTGTTTCAATGTCAGATGAAGCGACTTCAACAAAAGTTGGATTTTTTTCTAATCCTTTTTACTCATCTTTACAAGGGATGCCAATAATTATGGAGGGCACTGATATATAGCTTTTCCTATGCTGATGGATGACAAAATGATTTTTCATGTCTACAACCTCAAATAAAAATGCCAAATGCTAAAATGACGTATTGTTACTTTTCCCTAACTAAATGTTTCCCACTCAGCCTAATCCTCTCTTTACCTTCAATCTGTTTAAACTGTTTATCAGCTTTACGAGGCTGAGATAAAGACTTCTTGCATGACCAATGATGACCTCATCACCATTACCTCAGACACAGAATTCTATCAACTAGCATATAACTGTATTATAGTGAAGACAAAATTCAATCAAACAACATTTATAAAACTTCTGTTTAATCTGTTTAATTGAAACACTTTCTCAATCGTTTAACTTTAAGATTGCCCAAACCAGAGATTTTTATTGGTTTTGGTGCATAGTTTTAATGCTTTTTAAATGGTTGTATCGTGTCATTCTCTGCCATTTTAACTGACCACACCCACTACTCATGAATATTCACATTTAAATTTCTCATTTATATTTAATGGTTAACTCTTACAGCTAGCTAATCGCCTGCTTCAAGAAAAGCATTTGCACAGCTATAAAAACAGATGTGTTCTGTAAAATATTATTTCTTGAATATTCTTTAACTGCATGTTGAACAACGAACCAATTGTTTTTACATTACATTTTAATGTGTAGGACCAGGCCTGCCGACAGGGGGGGACAAACGGGTATGTTGTCCTGGGCCCAGGAATGGGGGGGGGGCAGAACTGGGCTCTCATGAAGTTGCGATTATTTTATTTCATTTCAAAATGTGTTAATTTGGGGGAGAAATGTGCTACAGTATATTTGCATTCAATAAATGATTTCTAGATCTTTTGCCTTTACTGTCTTTGAAAAAGGCGTCAAGAACCCCCTACCACCCCTAATGCAAAAATGGTTTGGTCTGACTCTTTGATTAAGGGGAAAAAAACGATATCGTTCGATCATAGCGCTTCGACAATCATCATGCGTGCCATTTGCCAACATGCACAAGTCAGGAGCACAGAAAAGAAAAGAAAAGAGAAAAAGAGAGGAAGAAACCAAGAGACTCAGGGGCTCACTGCATAAATATTTTAAAAAAGATTCGGATGATGCAGCAGGTACTAGCAAAGGCAGTGGGGCAGCTGAGCCAGGTAAGACGAGTGTTGGGCACGTTACTTTCAAAAAGTAATTAGTTATAGTTACTAGTTACTTTTCCCAAAAAGTAACTGAGTTAGTAACGGAGTTACTTTGTCATAAAAGTAACTAATTACCAGGGAAAGTAATTATTTCGTTACATTTTGTTCCCCCTCAAAAAAAATCAAATTCAATTAGTGTAATCATAATAAAAGTGAATGTTAAATGTGTTTAATGACTGAAATGGACACTTAACAGAACCAATTAGTAATGTTATCTACACTATATTAATATTTTTGTGGAACAATGTGAGAAGACATCTATCAAATGTAATATATTTTTGTAGTTATTAAAATTATGTTACTAATTACTGGCCACTGACGAGGACAAACGCTTTGTTCCTCGACATAATGTGCATTGCACGTAAACACTCTTGCCTTTTATTTCAAGTAATGAAAAGTAATGGCTGTGTTTCCAGTGTGAAAGCGCAGTGCTGGGCTGACCGCTCGCCATCGCTGTGTCTTCCGATTGAAAGAGTGCGCAGTAGTGCAGTAGGCGTGGCCTACCTACGTATGTTGTCCAAATCTACTCTGATTGGCTTACTGTGCCGTTGTCTCGCGTCTCCCCGCCCCACACGAAAGCAGAGTAAAGAAAGGCTGAACGAGCAGCGTGCCAGATGAGAACAGCTTTAATAAAGTAACGCATGGTATTTTATTGTAAGTAACGGGAATGGCGTTATAACGATGTAAAAAGTAATTAGTTAGATTACTCGTTACTAAAAAAGTAACGCCGTTAGTAACGCCGTTTATTTCTAACGCCGTTATTCCCATCACTGGGTAAGACACAGCCAGCTTTTTCCAGCCCCGTAAAGTAACCCCAACCAAGGCACGCGCGGCACGCAATTCATGTTACAAACGAGGGGAGAGCAAGTCACACTGAACACCATATCAAACGCACAGGGCATTGAATCATTTCATAACCACAACGGCTTAATAACATTGTGTTTCATGTATCTGATTGAAGCTAAGAATATTCACATTAGCCCGCAATCATATCCCGCCGTTTCTCGAGCGGTGTGTTCTTCTCTGCTTTTCACACTGGACAGTAGGTACGCACACACGCACAACAAAAGTCCGGCGCATTGCATTTCGCACCTGAATAGTTGCAGACTAAGGAAATGTTAAAATGTTAAAACTGTAAAAAAGTTGAAATGCTAAAATGAAATGGTTGTTGACCGGTTGAATGGTTTTTGAATACCTGTCATTTAAGGGTTGGAGTGAGTAGAGACTGGGATAAGAGAGGTGCGTGTGTGGGGGTTGGCCGGGGGGGGGGCATTCAGAGCATTTTGTCCCGGGCCCAGCCAAAGCTGTCAGCGGCCCTGTGTAGGACACACCTTTTTATTTTTTTCCACATAATTAATTTATTTTCATATTTTAAAGGATTATGATTTCTCTACACATGATTTAAATTAGATTCACATAATGTGTATTCAAAGTTAATTTTTCTCATGTAGGACTGTCCACTAGTCATGAATTTTCAAAATCATTATATTACAGGCATTTTTATCTAGAGTAATGTACAACAAGTATACACACCCAGCACATGGGGAGCAGTTGGGGTTAGGTGCCTTGCTCAAGGGCACTTCAACCATGGATTTTCCTGCCAGTCCAGGGAATTAAACTAGCAATCATTTGGGCCCAAGGCTAGTTCTCTACCCTTTAGCCCATGACTGCCCATCTTGTCAAACTTAAAGCATATACACAGAGCCATGGCCTCACTTTCGTTTATAAATACCTTGAGACCTCAAGAATGGCACAGAAATAATTTTAAGCATTAAAAATAAATCTAATATAGTAATTTTTATGATTAAAGTGATTTATATAGGTAGCGATCTGAGTGAATGACCTTGACATCTGTAATGTCACAGCAGGAAGTCTATCGGTCTCATTGCCACTTCCGCTACACTAAAACACAGAGCTGACTGCAACTCCGATCCTCCATTTTGAGCTAATTTATCACCATGCCTTGTAGATGTGTTTTTGGCGGGTGCAGCAACATGACAGAAGGTGGACTGACGTTCCATTCATGGCCCATGAATGTTCAAACTGCAAAGATTTGGACGCGTTTTGCGAGAAGTTCATGGGCACATTGGGCGCCTATGAAGTGGTCTCTCCTCTGCTCTGCACATTTTACTGAAGACTCGTATGAGACCTCTGATCTGTTGAGAAGTGTTGGCTATAAGCCCATATTGAAAGAGGGTGCAGTAACAACAATTAAAGGAAAAGAAAACTACAAGAAAAGGAAAGTATTTTATTTATTTATTTATTTTTTAAAAGGAAAGTAAGTTCAGTTGCACCAGTCCTCCCAAGTGAGCCGAGGGTTGTTGCTAAAACCCGGGGCAGAACGGGATGGGACATATCGCTCAGGCAGTGACCTCCCTGCAGTTGTTGCTAAAACTGGTGACATCCCGTTCTGTCCCCGGTTTTAGTAATTGCCTGAGCCCAGCAGTAATGGCGGAATACACAGTATATAGTATACAGTGGTGCTTGAAAGTTTGTGAACCCTTTAGAATTTTCTATATTTCTGCATAAATAGGACCTAAAACATCATCAGATTTTCACACAAGTCCTAAAAGTAGATAAAGAGAACCCAGTTAAACAAATGAGACAAAAATATTATACTTGCTCATTTATTTATTGAGGAAAATGATCCAATATTACATATCTGTGAGTGGCAAAAGTATGTGAACCTCTAGGATTAACAGTTCATTTGAAGGTGAAATTAGAGTCAGGTGTTTTCAATCAATGGGATGACAATCAGGTGTGAGTGGGCACCCTGTTTTATTTAAAGAACAGGGATCTATCAAAGTCTGATCTTCACAACACATGTTTGTGGAAGTGTATCATGGCACGAACAAAGGAGATTTCTGAGGACCTCAGAAAAAGTGTTGTTGATGCTCATCAGGCTGGAAAAGGTTACAAAACCATCTCTAAAGAGTTTGGACTCCACCAATCCACAGTCAGACAGATTGTGTACAAATGGAGGAAATTCAAGACCATTGTTACCCTCCCCAGGAGTGGTTGACCAACAAAGATCACTCCAAGAGCAAGGCGTGTAATAGTCGGCGAGGTCACAAAGGAGCCCAGGGTAACTTATAAGCAACTGAAGGCCTCTCTCACATTGGCTAATGTTAATGTTCATGAGTCCACCATCAGGAGAACACTGAACAACAATGGTGTGCATGGCAGGGTTGCAAGGAAAAAGCCACTGCTCTCCAAAAAGAACATTGCTGCTCGTCTGCAGTTTGCTAAAGATCATCTGGACAAGCCAGAAAGCTATTGGAAAAATGTTTTGTGGATGGATGGGATCAAAATAGAACTTTTTGGTTTAAATGAGAAGCGTTATTTTTGGAGAAAGGAAAACACTGCATTCCAGCATCAGAACCTTATCCCATCTGTGAAACATGATGGTGGAAGTATCATGGTTTGGGCCTGTTTTGCTGCATCTGGGCCAGGACAGCTTGCCATCATTGATGGACCAATGAATTCTGAATTATACCAGCAAATTCTAAAGGAAAATGTCAGGACATCTGTTCATGGACTGAATCTCAAGAGAAGGTAGGTCATGCAGCAAGACAACAACCCTAAGCACACAAGTCGTTCTACCAAAGAATGATTAAGGAAGAATAAAGTTAATGTTTTGGAATGGCCAAGTCAAAGTCCTGACCTTAATCCAATGGAAATGTTGTGGAAGGACCTGAAGCGAGCAGTTCATGTGAGGAAACCCACCAACATCCCAGAGTTGAAGCTGTTCTGTACGGAGGAATAGGCTAAAATTCCTCCAAGCCGGTCTGCAGGACTGATCAACAGTTACCGCAAACGTTTAGTTGCAGTTATTGCTGCACAAGAGGGTCACACCAGATACTGAAAGCAAAGGTTCACATACTTTTGCCACTCACAGATATGTAATATTGGATCATTTTCCTCAATAAATAAATTACCAAGTATAATATTTTTGTCTCATTTGTTTAACTGGGTTCTCTTTATCTACTTTTAGGACTTGTGTGAAAATCTGATGATGTTTTAGGTCCTATTTATGCAGAAATATAGAAAATTCTAAAGGGTTCACAAACTTTCAAGCACCACTATACTATATATAGATCTCAAGATATCAAGTGGGAGAGAGCTCAACTGTTGCCCATGCTAAAATTTAACAATGATCCTTGTGTTGTAATGCTTTTCAAAACGTCAGCCCAGGGCTTTAATATTCATTAGCTATCTCTAGTTATCTTACAGTGGTGTTAAAATTTAGCAAGCTAATTTATAAAGTTTAGAAATTTATAAAAATTTAAGTAAATGCTGCACAATGAAGACTGATGCATCTGTACAGCTATAAAAATAGACATCATTAACTTTATTATTCAGTCAAGTAATATTATTCATCTGCATGTTATGGGTTAGTCTGCCATCTTGAGATGAAACAAAAAGCAGTTGGTCTCTGTTCAGTTTATTTTCTTGGTTTCATGTTTGTGCAAGAAAAAAAACATCATTCGTGATTTACAAACAGAAGTGTAATCCATGTTGCGGTGCCTGCTCATTTAACACACATCATCTTCACAGGCTCCAGATAAAACACTGCAACATGACAAAGAGAAAAAAAGGACTTCCTCAACTGACAAACACTTACATTCTATTTTCATTTCATAATTCTGCACTCGATAGGGATTTAGGTGTGATGTTGAATTCTGTGGGAATCTGGGAAAATCTGTCAGATCTCTGTAGAGCTAAAAATGACAAAAAACAATTCTTAAATAATTTAAGGAAACATGTATTTCATCCAAACAACATCAGTGTTTTTATTTCTGCTACTTTTTAGTCTTGATTTGATGACACTTTTTGCTTAACAGCTATGGATAGCTACTGAACTGAATTAATTGTGATGTCTGTGATGCTCCTGCTTGGTTACATCAGCATCAAAACAGAGAAGAGAGCTTACACAGTCTGTATAGATGACATGTTTAAAGCTTTAAATGAGCTGATGTTTAAAAAAACTGATTTCCATACTGATGTTATTGAGAACACAAATCAGTGCAGTGTAGAGACGATGATGAGGCTTGTGTGACTTTTCCCTCAGGAGATGGGACAGAGACTAATGTGGATGATTCTGATAGTCAAAGTGAGAATTCATTTCCTGTTTTGAACTTATAATTCTTTGCAATTTGCCAGTAATGTTTTTTTTTTTTTTTATTAGTAGATTGGCTGATAAATGTAGAAGTAAGTAGGCACAGCATTTTTCAGTGGGATTGGATTGAAATATTTAAATGAAATTTTCTTTTTGATTAATTTTAAATGTTATGCACACTTATGTCAGGTTGAGAAACATGCAAAAGAGTAAAGGAAACCTGTAGTTTATAGATCTATATAGAACATTTCATAATATGACCACATGAAGGGTTTCTCCAGGCTGACATGTTAGTAGAAGAGGATAGAGGAGAGCAGAGGGATGAACATGAGGAAGAATCTCAGCGTGAAGTTCTCAGCACCATTACACAGATTCCCCTTACAGCACTCCACATCTGTTATGACGAGTCCATGTGCTCTTAGTAGAGTCGTATCGCAGATGTTCTCGGTTGTGCATCCTTTCAGTGTCATTGTCTTGGATCCTTGAACAACTAAAACAGAAAGAGAAAAAGAAAAAATAAGAATGGATAAATGGCTAAATTGAGGAATGAACCAGTTACATTTTCATTCATAATAGTCATAAGGTTAACTCTCTATTCAGAGTTCTATTATACACCTATGTTACGTCCAATGTTACATCACACGATCACAAACAATTGTCCAACAGCAACCTAACCCTCTGTTCATTATGGTGCATGTGGTCTGACATTTCTTCAGTTTCCCTGTTACAATTTTAGTTCCTGCTTGCAATTTGTTCCCATTTAGTTCCCAGTTAACACACAAAAATGGAAGAAAAACATATAACCATGGTTTCAACTTATCCTATCCTCTCAGTAAATGGAAGGAAGGAGCAGAGATCGGTGGTGCCTTTGGTGAGTAGTCATGGTTAGTTAGTACTGTTAGCTTGCTTTGGTAATCTGGTAATGAATGCAAGTACAAAGTCTGCAACATACTATGTAATTCAAAAATAAAAATGGCATAGTGGGTTCTCGGCTACAAATTATGGTTACTGATTCATTCTCAGAATATGGTGACAAACACCCTGGTGAAAAATAAATATACTTTATTGTATTTAAAGTATATTCATATTTTCAATAGTATACTGAAAATGTACTTACACAAATTGTACTTTTTGTAAATACATAAAAAGTATACTAACATCATGCTTTCAAGCTAACACTTTTAACACACTTTAAAATAATTATACTATATTACACTTTATAGAAATATATTATACTAAAATATACTTTAAGTGAAAGTTATGTGTAATTTAGCACATAAAAGTACACTAAATACACTTCAAGTTGCACTTTTCTACAATTTAATTACAATTAAAATATATTTAGTACAAAATTAGCTGTTCCAAAATAGCATGCCTCAAGTTAACTAATCATAAACACACTTGAAGTATATTGATGATTAGTGTGGCTTCAAGTACACAAAAGTAGGCTAAATTTTAGTACACTTAGCACATTTATTTTTCACCAGGGCATGCTCCTTCTTATTGGTCATGGAATAGTTTAAAAATAGTTTGACTCTTTATTATTGTGTCTTTTTCAATTTTTCTTTGAAACTGCTAAAAGCTGGAAAAATAGCTTGTCCCAAAAGCCAGTTGTACCTCTTTTTTTTCAGACATTAAAAATATAGTCCTTATTCATTTTAATGTCACAGGCTGAACATAAGTATAATATCTCTCTCATAGTATATAGAACATTTCATTGTATGTAGTAAATACATGTTACTGGTGTTGGCTATTTTAAAAACTAAAAAAAAAAGGGTTCTGAAAACACTATAATTTTGAGTTCCTCTTTACCCCCTATAAGATATGAATCCTTTTTTTTTTCTTGATATTTGTTGTGAATAATTTAGATGTGTCATTCCAGGTACACCTTTAAATCTTTATTTAAAATGACCAGAGACACCAGTGACAAAATTTAATTAATGTCATATTTTTTAAGATCTCAAAGCACAGGAGTCATTAGTAACACCAACATCAACAAATTATTCTATTAATTTCCATCCATTATCTGTAACCGCTTATCCTGTGCAGGGTCACAGGCAAGCTGGAGCCTATCCCAGCTGACTATGGGTGAGAGGCGGGGTACACCCTGGACAAATTGCCAGATCATCGTAGGGCTGACACATAGAGACAAAACAACCATTCACACTCACATTCACACCTATGGTCAATTTCCATCCATCCATTATCTGTAGCCTCTTATCCTGTACAGGGCCGCAGGCGAGCTGAAGCCTATCCCAGCTGACTATGGGTGAGAGGCAGGGTACACCCTGGACAAGTCACCAGGTCATTGCAGGGCTGACACACAGAGCCAAACAACCACTCTAACTCACATTCACACCTACGGTCAATTTAGAGTCACCAGTTAACCTAACCTAACCGCATGTCTTTGGACTGTGGGGGAAACCGGAGCACCCAGAGGAAACCCACACAGATACGGGGAGAACATGCAAACTCCACACAGAAAAGCCCCCGTCAGCCACCGGGCTCGAAACCAGAACCTTCTTGCTGTGAAGCAACAGTGCCAACTACTACACCACTGTGCTGCCCCTAAATTATTCTATTAATTATTTTTTTAATTATTACTTGGATTTCTTTTAAGCTGCTTTGTGACAGTGTCCATTGTTAAAAGCACTATATGAATAAAAATTTACTGAATATTTTAACTCTGGGGACTTAAAGTAATGGTACGACATTAAAGATTAAGCTTATTAGTTTTTACATCAGATCCATTTTTTCCCTCTTGAAATGGATAAAATGGTGATATTTAGGGTAAGAAATGTATTCATTTCAATTCTAAGAAACTTTCAGAGAAAATTTTAAATGCAGAGAATAACACAGGTGTTCACCTGTTGCAGTGATACAGCGATCTTCTGCTCCTTCACAATGCAGTTTATTAGAGCAGTCATTCTCATTACAGGTGTAACATCTTCTCCCATTGATTGACTGCTCTGGCATAACTTAAAAAATAAATAAATGTTATTAAAAGATAAACATCTCATACATATGTAATCAAAATTATAAATGGTTACATCTTTTCTTATCTTTACTCTTGCCATCTTACAATGTATGATTGGTCGTAATAAGAAACATGCAAGACATTTTAATAACACACAGCAGACCATACCAATAAAGAGTTCCTAAATGTGGTAGAAATCAGATAATCACTGGTTCTTTTATATGTGTTTTTAAAAATATGACTTTTGTCGATGGCAGTAAAAACACAGAACTGAACATTTAATCCTCTATCTGACTAAAAAAGTGCTTAGTTTTACCTGGCAGGGTTTCGTTGTTGCAGCGATAATTACTGCAGCATTTGGTATTGTTGGCAATTTTCACCAAACCAATATTCATACTTGCATTGACACAAATTTCTGGCGAGCCACAAGACATAAGATCATCCACTGCACGGAGTGTTAGACCAGATACACCACTTACGAGATCTGAAAAAGTTTCAAGATTTGTGCAATCATCCAAAAAACTTGTCAAAGTGTATTATAAGCAGGAAAACTCAAATTTGGTAAAAATCTGTTTGTTTGTTTGTTTGTTCAGAATTCAGAGAAGCACACAAAATATCATTTTCACTTAAATGTTCTTTTATAATTTTCAGTTGGATGTTCTTATACTTACAGATGTCCACAGAAGTGGTTGTTCTGGCACACATATCATTACACTCTGTGTATATATAGTCATCCAGCGTGTCATTGTATATAATTGGATGACATTGCAGTGACAATGCTGAAGAGAAATGACAATAAAAACAGAGCCAGTTGCACAATACATGCCAAGGAAATACTCACTAGCTCATGCTAACTTTATGAAATGTTAGCTTTGCGTACCTCCTGAGGAAATCATGCAGATGAGCAGCAGTGTAATCTGTGTCTTCATTGTTGCTGGATGGAAGATGTTGAGAAGATGAAGCAGCCTTTATCTATTATAAATATGATATAAAAGGGTGTGCAGTTTTATAATAATTCACAGTGGGCTGGGTCTAATGGGTGGGTCCGTGTATAAGTGATTACAAATATACTTCTTTATTTCCTCAAAATGACTTCTCATCTCATCTCATTATCTCTAGCCGCTTTATCCTTTTCTACAGGGTCGCAGGCAAGCTGGAGCCTATCCCAGCTGACTACGGGCGAAAGGCGGGGTACACCCTGGACAAGTCGCCAGGTCATCACAGGGCTGACACATAGACACAATCCAAATAATATCATACTGATACAAGACAATCATGGTTCTGAAAGTGGACTCTGGACAAATATTAACCTCTTCTTTAAAAACTTCTAGGAATTTCCAAAAAAGCTGGGACACTTTAAATTATAAACAAAAACAGAATGATTTCATAATTCATACGGACCCCTATATTTAATTGAAAATGGAAGAAAAACAACATATCATGTTGAAACTGAGAAACTTTATTGTTGAAAAATATATGCTCATTATGAATTTGATGTCAGCGACATGCTTCAGAAAAATTTGGGACAGGGGCATGTTTACCACTGTGTTACATCACCTCTTCTTTTACCAACACTCACATTTGAGAACTGAGGAGACAAATTGCTGTTGATTTGAAAGTGAAATATGGTCCCATTCTTGCCAGATATAGGATTTCAGCTGCTCAACAGTTCAGGGTCTCATCTCATTATCTCTAGCCACTTTATCCTGTTCTACAGGGTCGCAGGCAAGCTGGAGCCTATCCCAGCTGACTACGGGCGAAAGGCGGGGTACACCCTGGACAAGTCGCCAGGTAGTTCAGGGTCTCCTTTGTCATATTTTTTCATTTCATAATGTGCCATAGTTTTCAATGGGTGACAGGTCTGGACTGCAGGCAGGCCAGTTTAGCACCTGGACTATTTGACTATGGAGCCATGCAGTTGTAATATGTGCATAATGCAGTTTGGCATTATCTTGATGAAATAAGCAAGGCCTTTCCTGAGAAAGACGTCATCTGGATGGCAGCATGTTGCTCCAAAACCTGTATGTATCATTTAGCATTAATGCGCTCAGCATTAATGTTTCCCAGATGTGCAAGCTACCCATGCCATGTGCACTAATGTCCCCCATACAATCATGGATGTTGGCATGTGCATTGATAACCAGATGGCAGGATGGTCCCTCTCCTCTTTAGCTTGGAGGACACGGCATCCATAATTTCCAAAAAAGAATTTCAAATTTTGATTCATCAAACCACAGGACAGTTTTCCACTTTGGTTCAGTCCATCCTGAATGAGCTCAGGCCCAGAGAAGGCGGCAGTGTTTCTAGATATTGTTTATACCGTATTGGTCCTAATAGAAGAGCGCGCCCTAATAGAAGAGCGCCCCCCTATTTACGAAAAAATTCCCGCGCGATTTTGTAATTTCCCCCAGAGATTTTCCCCGCAGACGATACTTTATCAATTCTTTGTGAACAATTCCATGGAAAAAAAAGCTGTATTTATTTTTTATGCTCACATTTTCGTTCATTAACAAACTCGAACACGTGCATGTATTAAAATATTATGCCGCTTTTCCACTACAAACGCGGCTGAGCCGTGCCGTGCTGAGTCGAGCTGAGCGGGGCTGTTGGAGTTGCATTTCGACTACAACCGCGCTGAACCGTGCTGGCTGGAAGTGGGTGGACACATTGGGTGGAGTTAGCGAAAGTGGGTGGACGTCACGTGATGTCGTTAAGCAGCGCAAACAGTGACATCAGTGACAGTGGCGGAACAAGTCAGAGCCGGGCCGGGGGCGGGGCAAATGACCGGGCCCTTTATTAAAGCTTATCATAACATCATTTTAGGCTACAAAATGTCCGCAACTGCGGTGTTTACCAATTTCAACACTACCGGGTGCAACTATGTTATTTAGTACATCAAGTCCTTCAAACGAACATGTAACTCAGAAACAAAAAACATTAGGATACTGTACATGGCTCATAATAAAACATCAATAGCCTATACTGCGCACATTATTTGAAGGGCATACGAATGAGCGCTCAGAGGTTGCAACGGTGACAGGAAGAGTCAGAAATAAAAGGAGGGCGGTGCAAACCTCACTGAATGCACTGTGTTTACCAATTTCAACACTACGGGGTGCAACTATGTTATTTTGTACATTAAGTCCTTCAAACGAACATGTAACTCAGAAACAAAAAAAACATTAGGCGACATACTGTACATGGCTCATAATAAAACATCAATAGCCTACTGCGCGCATTATTTGAAGGGCATACGGCGAGCCTTGCGCTCCGCGAACTCGTCCACGATGCTCTGTATGTCACTGATTCAGTGATCTTTTAAGCGGTAGTCTCACGACCCGAATAGTAAACAATAAACATGGAGGACATGGTGTCGTTAGTGTTGCTGGTCTTGGTGCTGTGGCTTGTTGTCACCGACAACGCCAACAGATACTGGCAAGAGCGTATAGATGAGGCGAGGCGCATAAGGCTTCAGAAATTCTCGCAATTCGTAATTATTCTTCTTCCGGGTTTGCGGTGTTTACAGATCCCAGCGCGCTCGCGGGGCGTGTGTGGGCACGTGAGGACACGCCTCCTCACCAATCAGTGCACAGGGGAGTGTCTGCTCATGCCCCCAGCCTCACTCGGCACGGCTTGGCTCGCTTCAGCCCCACTCCAAAACGGTGCGAGTTTTAGGGGCTAAGCAGGGCTGAAGCGAGCTGAGTCGTGCTGGTTTTTGGTAGTCGAAACGCGAGCCGTGTCGGGCTGAAGTGAGCTGAAGCGAGCTGAAGTGAGCTGAAAAAGGGTAGTGGAAAAGGGCCATTACACTAGTAGCAATACATCAACTTGTAACAAAACATAAAATGGCACTTCAAATGAAAACAAATGTAAATATAATAAGCATGTGGTGCACCCCGAAACAAAATATCTATTGACACTTTGGATAGCACCCACATATGAAGACTAGCGTAGCACAATACAGAATATCAAATGGCACTTTGGACAATAATGTGAAATATTAAAATGGCACTTTGGATGAACTCAATATTATCACAAAATAAGAATACAGTATTCTCTACCCGCAACAAAATATCAACTGACATATGCATGCAAGACTAGTTGAAGTATTTCAAACTACAACATTTTTAATATGGAAACATCAATTGTTTGCTACCGTACAGGAACTATGTACCAAGCAACTAAACACTTCAAACACTATCAAACTTATCTACGGGTACATGTAGACTTGTGTGCTTAGGGTCGTTGTCTTGCTGCATGACCCACCTTCTCTTGAGATTCAGTTCATGGACAGATGTCCTGACATTTTCCTTTAGATTTGCTGCTATAATTCAGAATTCATTATTCCATCAATGATGGCAAGCCGTCCTGGCTGCACTCGAACCAGAAATAGTCAACAACAGTGTAGATTGTCAAATTGAATCGTTCACCTCAACAATTTTGTCAGTTTAATAACATCTCCAGGCACACCAGTAAATGTATATTGCACAGGAATTTCGAGTCCGACACCTGTATTCTGCCGTTTACCGATGACGGCAGCTGTAATCACCCCACCCCGGGCAATGAAATACCGGCACACTTTCGAGTGTTCTTTGGGGACGTGGCCTACAGTTTTATACTGGCGAACAACAGCGACAGCGTGTTTATCAAATGGATTTTCTTCTATTCGACACTGCGATGTTTCACCTATTTCTGGTTTCCGCACGTGTTGGTAAACATGAAAACCTTGCACACACAAATCCAACTCAAACTTGGCAGCCATGGATCTTCTTCATGCGCACGCATGGTAGTTGCTTCCTATTGGGTGGTGATAAAATTCGGAAACTGTCAAAACCGCTTCAGGCTGATCATAACGTTTTGGAAACGAAAACATGCACATCGATCGATATTCGTTCGGAACCTAGGCGTTTGGTACATAATAGACACGCATGCAAATGGTCTTGCGTTCGCGCATTGCGCGTCTATTAGGACCAATACGGTATATGTTTCTTCTTTTCATGGTAGAATTTTAACTTGCGTTTGTGGATGCAGTGACAAACTGTGTTCACAGACAATATTTTTCAGAACTGTTCCTGAGCCCATGCAGGGATTTCCACTACAGATTTGTGTTTGTTTTTAATGCAGTGCCACCTGAGAGTCCAAAGATCACAGGCATCCAAGATTTTTGGCTTTGTCCTTTGTGTACAGAAATTTCTCCAGATTCTCTGAATCTTTTAATGATGTTATATACCATAGATGATGTGATCCCCAAATTCCTTGCAATTTTATGTTTAGGATCATTATTCTTAAACTGTTACATTATTCTTAAATTTGCCCATGCAGTCTTTCACAGAGTGGTGAACCCCTCCCCATCTTCACCTTTTTGAGACTCAGCCTCTGTGGGATGTTCTTTTTATACCCAATCATGTTCAGAATCATCAGAATCAGAATTACTTTATTAATCCCTGGAGGGAAATTCAAATTTGCTACCAAGCTCCTGAATCAAAGAAGAAGTAAACATGTCTAAAAATAGAAGATAAAATCATCTGAAAAAAGAATAAATAAAAATAAAATAAATTTAAATAAGTTCAATAACTTAAGTAAAAGCAAAATGAAGTGATTTTATATACAGTGATTCCTATATACATATATTGCACCTGAGTTAAGGATACATGGTAAGACAGTGTACCACAGTTATACAGTGGCATTGTACAGCTTGACTGCAACAGGTAGGAATGATTTCCTGTGTCTCTCAGTTGTGCAGCGTGGAAGAATCAGCCGTTTACTGAATGTGCTCCTGTGGCTGATCAGCTTCTCATGTAGAGGGTGGGAAGGACAGTCTAAGATTTTTTTTTTTATTTTGGACAGTGTCCTCTTCTCCAACACCACTGTCAGAGAGTCCAGTTCCACGCCTACAACATGGCCAGCCTTCCTGATGATCTTATTAAGTCTGATAGTGTCCTTCACCTTCAAGCCACTGCCCCAGCAGACAACAGCATACAGGATGGCACTGGCCACCACAGACTCATAGAACATCCGCAGCATCATTCGGCAGATGTTGAAGGACCTCAGCCGTCTCAGAAAATAGAGATGGCTCTGGCCCTTTTTGTATAGAGTGTCCACGTTTTTGGACCAGTCCAGTTTATTATCCAAGTACAGCCCCAGGTACTTATATTCCTCCACCACATCCACACTGACCCCTTGGATGTTAACAGGATTCACCGGAGCCCTGATTCTCTTCAGATCGACCACCAGTTCTTTCGTCTTTGTCACGTTGAGCTGTAGGTGGTTCTTCCTGCTCCACGTGACAAAGTTGTCCACCACCATCCTGTACTCGTGCTCATCACCACCGGTAATATGTCCAACCACTACAGAGTCATCAGAAAATTTCTGGAGGTGGCAGGTCTCTGTGCAGTAGTTGAAATCAGTGGTGTAGAGAGTGAAAAGGAAAGGAGAAAGGACAGTCCCTTGCAGAACCCCGGTGCTGCTAATCAGTCTGTCCGACACATAGCACTGCGAGTGCACATACTGTGGTCTGCCAGTCAAATAATCCACAATCCAGGACACCAGTGGGGCATCCACCTGCATCGCTGTCAACTTCTCACCCAGCAGAGCCGGCCGGATGGTGTCAAATGCACTGGAGAAATAAAAAAACATGATCCTCACAGTGCTGGCTGGCTTGTCCATGTGGCTGTAGACTTTGTTGAGCAGGTAGATGATTGCGTCCTCTACTCCAAGACGGGGCTGGTAGGCGAACTGAAGGGGGTCAAGAAGTGGTTGGACCATAGGCCGGATCTGCTCCAGGATGAGTCTCTCAAGGGTCTTCATGATGTGTGATGTCAATGCCACAGGCCTGTAGTCTTTGAGGTCACTGGGACACGGCTTCTTTGGTACAGGGATGAGGCATGACGTCTTCCACAGCACGGGGACCCTCTGAAGACCCAGGCTCATGTTGAAGACATGCTGAAGTACTCCACTTAGCTGGAAGGCACAGGTCTTCAGGGCTCTGGGGCTAACACCATCTGGGCCTGCTGATTTTCCTGCATGGAGTCTCTTCAGCTGTCTTTTCACTTGCTCCTCGCTGATGATCAGTGTGGAGGTGACGGGTGGGAGAGGGATGAAAGTGTTTCTTGGGGGGGGGTGCTCAGCCAGGGGGTCTGTTGAGGAGGTGCGAGCGAGGTCCTGAAATGGGGATGAGGTTGGGCAAGAAGAGGCAGGGGAGGGGAGAGAATGTGAAGTGTGTGGTTGTAGCCATCCCGCAGAAGAGTGGTGGTGGTGGGTTGGGGTCACACCATTGAATCTGTTGAAGTAGAGATTCAGCTCATTCACCCTTTCCACATTGCCATCCACTCCTTCACTGTTGGTTGGCTTGTAACCAGTGATGGTCTTCATTCCACTCCACACCTTTCTCATGTTGGTCTGTTGGGTTTCCACTCCAACTTCCTCCTGTACTTTTCCTTGGCCTCCCTGATCATTGCTCTCAGTTCATGCTGTACTCCTCGCACCTCCTCCTTGTAGCCAGCTCTGAAAGCCATCTTCTCATTTAAGAGGGCTTTGATGTCCTTCGTTACCCATGGCTTGTTGTTGGGGTAACAGCTGACAGTCCTAGCTGGGACAATGGTGTCCACACAGAAGTTGATGTATCCTGTGATGCACTCTGTGAGCCCATCAATGTCGTTTCCATGGGGCTCACACAGTGCCTGCCAGTCTGTCACCTCGAAGCTTCCCTGCAGTGTCTCGTTAGCCTCGTCTGTCCATCTCCTCACTATCTTTGATGTGGTGGGCAGTCTCTTCACCAGAGGCACATAGCAGGGGGAGAGGTAAATCAGGTTGTGGTCTGACCTGCCCAGTGGGAGGAGGGGGAAAGAGCTGTAAGCCTCTTTAATATTAGCATACAGCAGATCTATTGTTCTTCCCTCTCTGGTAGGACAGTTCACAAATTGGGTGAAAGTGGAAAGTGTTTTGTCCAAATTAACATGATTAAAGTCACCTGAGATAGCAATGAATGCACTCGGGTGTTGAGTCTGTAGCCGGGCTATTGCAGAGTGAATAGTGTCACAAGCAGTGTTTGGGTTTGCAGAGGGGGGAACATAAACAGCCACCATGATAACATTAGAAAACTCCCTGGGCAGATAATCTGGACGAAGTCCGACAGCACACAGTCCAACACCCAGGCTGCAGATGCGCTCCTTCATGGTGATGTGAGCTGGGTTACACCACCGGTTGTTCACAAGAACAGCAAGCCCTCCCCCTTTGTGCTTACCACTCCTGGCACAGTCTCTGTCTGCACGCACCATGTGAAAGCCCTTGATTGTAGCATTGCCATCAGGAACATCCCAGTGCAGCCATGTCTCCAGGAAGCACATTAAACTACACTCCCAATATTCCGTCTGACTCTGGGCCAGTGCCGTCAGCTCGTCCACTTTATTCCTGAGGGACCTCACGTTCCCCAATGATGATAGAGGGGAGGCACGGCTTATAAGATTTTTCAATAAGCTTCCGTTGTCTCAAAGCCACCCTCTTCCTCCATAGCTTCTTATTTCCTCTGCATCCTCTATGTGTTTTCCGCCAAATTACCGCAGGGATCTCTTCTGGTCTTGTCACTAGAGTGGCCGGCTTCAGTTCAATCAGCTGATCCCTGGTGTAAACAATGCGGGCGGTGTGGAGTTGTTGCATCGCTGCGCTGAAAAAAAGTTTTGCGACTGTGAGCAAAAACACCAAAACTCTTGCAACCCTCATAGTGGCTTGATTACAGTGTTATGGTAATGGAGAAAAAATAGCAAAAAAAAAAACGCAGATAAGACAAGTAGGAGAAATAGAAAATAGAGAAAAAGGATCAGAAGCATTCATTGCAGGCTGCACGCGAGCTGGCACATGCGCACTTAACAATCTTACTGACCTGTTGCCAATTAAACTAATTAGTTGTGTGCCATTCCATCAGGTTCTTTTTAGCATTACACAACTTTTCCAGTCTTTTGCTACTCCTGTCCCATTAAATTCCAAATGAACATATATATATTTTTTAAAAACAACAACAACAACAATAAAACTTCTCGGTTTCAACATTTGTTATGTTGTCTTTGTATCATTTTCAATGACGTATAGGATTCCCATTATTTTTAAATCATCACATTCTGTTTTTATTTACAGTTTACATAGTGTCTCAACTTTTTTTTGGAAACAGGGTTGTCGTAAAAATCCTCTGTTTTGAATTCCTCAGTGGATGGTAAGGCAAATTCATATTGTGACTTATTTGACTTTATTTAATGAAAACAAATTTCTTATTGATAATGAATCAGAATAATAAGATTACATAAGTCATTTTCAGTAGAGTTAATCATTTTGGAAAACACTGAGTGACATATTCTGTCATAGGGGTTGTGACTGAGTTATTTATTAGTTCATCTCATCTCATTATCTCTAGCCGCTTTATCCTGTCCTACAGGGTCGCAGGCAAGCTGGAGCCTATCCCAGCTGACTATGGGCGAAAGGCGGGGTACACCCTGGACAAGTCGCCAGGTCATCACAGGGCTGACACATAGACACAGACAACCATTCACACCTACGGTCAATTTAGAGTCACCAGTTAACCTAACCTGCATGTTTTTGGACTGTGGGGGAAACCGGAGCACCCGGAGGAAACCCACGCGAACACGGGGAGAACATGCAAACTACACACAGAAAGGGCCTCGCCGGCCACGGGGCTCGAACCCGGACCTTCTTGCTGTGAGGCAACAACGCTAACCACTACACCACCGTGCCACCCTTACAAGTATTAGTTCATATGTTGAGAATTTTTCTATTATTGCATTTTAATTTATTAGTGTATCTATTCATCTTCTTTTCTTTTCTTTTTTTAACTGGGCCCACAGTAATTGGTGTAAACTGTTGTGGTGACCCTGCCTACGTGTAATCGTACTTATTATTTTTGTTTTCTTGTACATATAATTTTCAATTATGATAAGGCGAAGCTCAGTAAAATATCAAAAAATGATCTGCATTGCTTCTGAGCTGGTTCTCATCAAGTTCTAAAATGGAAATTCACTTCCACTTTTTTGAAAGTCTAAAAGGGTAATTCATCATGATCATTTATCTTCTAAAAAAACCTAACTTAAATTTTAATGGTGGTAATTTATCTTCTAAAAGAAGACTAATCTCTTTGTGTTTTTTAAAATATATTATTTAATAATTACATTTTTAAATATACTGTAAGTTTCAGCTGTCCATACTTAACCTAAGGTTTCTTCTCTATTAATTAAATGTCAGTATTTGTTTACTCTGTTTGGGGAAGAGTGATGACACAGTTTAGTAAAACAGAGAACCTAAGAGAAACCACAGTACTAAACAAAAACTCCCCCACATATTCATATTTCTAAAAGAATCACGAAGCAAACATGTCAAGAAACCCATGGTCAAAAAAGTATCTGACTAAAAAAAATGTTTTTCACCAAAAATATTTGGCATGAAATCTGAAAAATTAAACACCCAAAGCCTCTGAAAATCAATATATGTAGATCAATTGGGTGAAAAATAAATTGTGTAGATGTGTGTATTGGTATATTATTGGTATAAATTACAGTTGTGTTGCTTGTATCCATAGCTGAATCAGATTTATTAGCTTTAGTTTGAAAATGTGGCATGCAATGAAGTCAATGGGTTTCTATATGAGGAAGGCATGCATATGAAACTTCCTCCTTATTGTGTGAAATATAATTAATATCCTCAAAGCTTGAATATAATCAAAGTAACTTCACAAATTAATCTGTTAAGAGTTCCTACATCTAAATATAACAGTTCAGTATTTTTCCCTCCTGGAACATTATGTACGTTTAGGCAGTATTCAGCATTGGCAAACTTAAGTCCATAAGTTACTGGTATGCAATGTTTATGCTGGGAAAGCTCCTTGTATTCAGAGTCAGGTTGTGCACCATTTTATTATCTTTGCTGTCAAATGTAATTTGGTGTAAAATAAAAGCATGAGACAAAGAAGAAAAAAACAATATATGGCACATTTGAAGGACCATGTCATGCCTGCACCTGTTTGCACTCAAGACTCCATTTTCAAGAGTTTGCAGTGGCCTCCAAACATGGCCGCCACTGACTACTATAACCAACCTGCACTGCACTGCCCTACATTTCTGGAATACTGATTATCACTACACATGTTCCCAATCTCATCTAAACACTGCTGTGTATATAAGGACTCTCAGTACACACAAATTGTGAAGTAAATGCTCAGGGTTCCCTTGCCTTTCTACTCATGCTGACTTCTTGATTATCAATATTATTTTGTATTTTGATTTAAACTCTTTGTCTCTGCCTGTGATATCCAGTTTGTTCCTCGCCTGACCATTGCCTGTTTATTGACTCTGCCTTTGCTTCACAATTTCAATTTGTTTGCCAGCTTGCCTTCAATAAACTCTCTGCCATTTTTACATCCATCTGTTGCCTGCATTCCTGACAGATTACTTCATCAACACCATAGATGTAGTGGATGAGAGAAGGCATGCTGCTTTATCTGGACAGGGGTGTCTCCTGGGAGAACAACAGCAAAGTATGGGTGAAATGGGTGCTTGCATTTCCCAACACACTGCCACTATTTTGCAGGTGCTCCTAGCATGCCCAGTGCCACTTATGAACTCCAGCATGCTTATTCGACGACCTGACAAGTTCTCAGGAGGAGTATCCAACTGCAAGAGATTCCTGCTGCAATGCTCCCTGTTTTTCACAGCCCAAACAGTGACCATGGATCAGCAGAAAATTACCCAGTTTATCAACTTGCTCACTGGGAAAGTCCTCAAGTGGGCAATCATGGTGTGGGAGAAACACGATGAGCCAACTACCTCTTACAAGTGTTTAATTGAACTGTTTTGCCAGGTCTTCAAAACAGTTCAATTAAACACTTGTAAGAGGTAGTTGGCTCATCGTGTTTCTCCCACACCATGATTGCCCACTTGAGGACTTTCCCAGTCCTGACCTCACAGTCCTGAAGGAGTTGAGGTTGGCAAACAACTGCTTTTTATTAATGAAAGGAGGAGATGAGTTGCTGAATATGTGCTGGAGTTCCGCATACTCACTGCTGGAAGCAAATGGAATGAGCCAGCCCTCAAAGTGGCATTTTGTCAAGGTCTCAACCCTCAACTTCTCACCAAAATCATACATAGAGATGAACAAGCCCCATTGGACTCATTCATTTACATGCCCACCTGACTTGATAATCTCCTCAGAAACTGACCATCACTACAAAGCTCTACATCTGACACATCTGTCACTGAAACCTCATAACCTATGGAGGTCTCTCACACCAGAGTGATTCACTCAGAGCACGAACAAAGGTGTAAGGAAGGGCTTTGCTTCTACTGTGGGGAAACAGCACATCATCTGTCACACTGCACTTTTCATACTCCTTTCAAGTCATTTAAGATTGATGTACTGATAAAGCTCTCAGAATTGGTCCATGTTTTCTCTGCCCTGATAGACTCAGGAGCCACAAGCAACTTCATGGACAGCAAGATCATACACAATCTTCAGGTGCTCATGAAAAGACTCTAACAGCCACAGAGCATCAAAGCCATCAATGGTGGGCCCATCAGAGAGGCACCAAACCCCTCACTCTCTATGTCCATTCACTACATCAGGAGATCATCTCCTCCTTCCTTACCAAGACCCAGAACCAAGCCATCATCCAGGAAATCCCCTGATTACAACACCATGACCCTCATATCTTCTGGCAGGACAGAGAGATTCTGCAGTGGCCCATGTCTTGCAGACAACATTGTCTCCATCTACCCAAACTCACAATTGCTTCCAACACTGTGAAAAACCTGGATGTCTCCACAAAGATCTTCATCCCTGAATGTTACCGGACACACATGAAAGTCTTCATCACTGTCTGTACGATTGTGTCATAGAGCTTCTTCCTGGCATGATGCCTCCTCACTACTGAATCTACCCTCTGGCCATCTCAGAGCAAAAAGCTATGGAGGATTATGTACAGCAGGCTCTACAGCAGGAGAACATCCATCCCTCCATGCTGTCCATGTCTGCAGGGTTTCTCTTTGTGGAGAAAAAAGAGAGGGTGCCTCAGGCCATGGATTGACTACTGCAACCTGAATCAGATCACAGTGAAATAACCACATCCCTTGCCTTTATTTCCATCAGCCCTGGAACAACTTTGATCTACCAAAGTGTCCACTAAACTGGACCTTCATAGCACCTACAACTTGGTGTGCATCCGTGAGGGTGACAAGTGGAGGATGGCATTTAGCACCACCTCTGGCCACTATGAGTACTGTGTTATGCCATGTGGCCTATTTTGCCCACCAAGCCTGCTCCAGTGCTTAATCAATGATGTAATGTAATGAAAAACATGCTCAGCAAGTTTGTTGTCACCTATATGGATGATATCCTCATCTACTCTCCAGACCTATAAAGTCAGGAGACCAATATCAAGGAGATCTTAGCTAAACTTTTTGACAATCGCCTTTTTGTGAAAGCAGAGAAATGTGAGTTTCATGTCACTCAAATCTCCTTCCTTGGCTACATCATCAGTGTGGAGGGAGTCACCATGGACCAAGGCAAAGTCACAGCAGTCACCCCATGGCCTACCCCCACCACTGTCAAAGAACTCCAATGTTTCCTAGGATTTGCCAATTTCTATCAGCGATTCATCGGGGGTTCAGCTTCATCACCTCACCACTCACTGCCTTACTAAATAAGGGACCCAAGCACTTACAGTGGAACACTGAGGCAGAAAAAGCCTTCAATCAGCTCAAAACAGCCTTCACATCTGCTCCCATCATTAAACACCCTGATTTCCTGAAACTGTTTATGGTTGAAGTGGATGCCTTTAAGTCTAGGGTGGGAGCAGTACTCTCACAGTACTTTGGCAAGAAGCCCAAGGTTCACCTTGTGGCATTCTTTTCTATGAAACTCACCTCCACAGAACAAAATTATGACATTGAAAACCAGGAGCTTTTGGCAGTTAAATTTACCCTGGAGGAATGGTGACACTGGTTGGAAGGAGCAACCTAGCCATTCACCATGTACAATGACCACAAAAACCTGGAGTATCTCAAATCGGCCAAAAGATTGAACCCCCATCAAGCTCACTGGGCCCTACTCTTCATCCACTTCCAGTTCACCACAGCATAAAGACCTGGCTCCAAAAATACCAAAGCTTTGTCCTTGCATTGTCTTGTATATACCCTCTCAGCCTTAGTCCAGGATTCAGAACCCATAATCCCTCCTGCCTGCTTCATCAACACCCTCACCTGGGACATAGATTGAGAGCTTGCCCAGACCTTACCATACCACATTCCTGAAAGCTATTCTCCCCAATTTCACATATGTTCCTCCACATCTCTGAGGCTGGCTGATCACTTGGGCACATGTTACTCCCATGATTGAGCACCTGGGCAGCCAATGTACTTACCAACTGCCCAAAACTAAAGTAAAGTACTGATGAATGAACATGCTCATGGACTTCAACCAATTCATTTCCTCATGTTCTGTGTGTGCACAGGCTAAAGTGCCCCAGGCACTTCCAGTGGGTAAACTCATGCCATTACCCACACCACAATGTCCATGGTCCCACATTGCAATCGACCATCATTGACCTTCCCAAATCCCAAACCCACACAGTAATCATAGTCATCATCGATTGCTTCTCTAAGTCTCTTAGACTCATTCCTCTATCCATCCTGCTCACAGCACAAGAAACAACAGAAATTATCTTTTCATATGTCTTTCATTATTTTGGCATCCCCAAAGACGTAGTTAGCAATTAGGGCCCCCAGTTCACATCATGACTCTGGGCCAAATTAATGGACAAAGTTTGGGAGTTTCAGTGAGCCTAAGTTTTGGCTATCATCCTCAGTCAAATGGTCAGGTGGAAAGGGCCAACCAGGAAATTGGGTGTTTTCTCAAGGTATTCTGCACTGAAAAACAGAGGGACTGGGCTCAGTTCCTGCCATGGGTTGAATATGCCCAAAACTCACTGCAATATTGCCACCCAACTTATGCCCTTCCAGTGTGTACATGACTATCAACCTCCCTTCTTCTCATGGGATGACTTTCCCACCAACATATCTGCAGTCAACAACTGGTTCAAGGGCAGTGAACAGGTGTGGTAGTGTCCATCAGCACCTAGAGCAAGTGGTGCAAAGATACAAGCACTTTGCTGATTGTCATAGAGGAGGACCCCCCCGCCAGTATAACCCAGGAGGCAGAGTGTGGCTGCCCACCAAGAACATCAGGAATCCTCAATCCTGCAAAAAGCTCAACACTAAATTCATTGGTCCATTCAAGATACTACAAAGAGTTAATGACA